>NW_005360391.1:224548-246710 GCF_000412655.1 Myotis brandtii | reverse complement strand
GACTGAAGCTCCCAACCTCTCCTTTTTTTCTTTTTCTTTTTTTATTCTGGGATTTATTTATCTTCTATGGCTGTCACTGGAACTGAGAGCCGGCTTTAGCTCTGAGGCTCGGCTCCAGCTCTGAGACCTGGGCTGCTGAAAGCAGGTATCTGGGTTTGTTTGTCTTCTATAATTGAAACACTGTTGCAGCTCCAGCTGGCTGGCTGGCTGGCTAAAAGCAGGTTTCTGGGGTTTTGTTTAGCTTCTATATTTGTAACAATGTTTCAAACTGCAAGCCGGCAACGTCCTGTTAGCTTCAAGCTGCCTGGCTGCCGGCCGCCATCTTGGCTGGCAGTTAATTTGCATATTGCCCTGATTAGCCAATGGGAAGGGTATCGGAGGTACGGCTAATTACCATGTTTCTCTTTTATTAGTGTAGATTGTAAAGGTGAAGAGAAATCAACATTTTTGCTGCTTCTCCATATGGATAAATGACATCTCTACTATGTTGAGTCTCCCAATCCATAAACATGGTATGTCTCTTCATTTATTCTTCATATTATATGGTTTTTGTATACACATCCTACATAAGTTTTACACCTAAATGTTTTTTTTTCTGAGAGATTATAAATGTCATTATAGCCTACCCCACAGCAGTGCTGAAGCAGCTGGGCATCCAAATGCAACAAACAAGCAAACACAAACAAACACTGAGCTAAGTTTTATACTATACTCACAAAAATAAATAAAAATGGATGGGAGGGACTGACATGTAAAACTACAAAAGTTTAAGCAAAAAAACATAGAAAAAATCAGTAGGATCTAGGGCTAGGCAAAGCATTCTTAGACCGAATGTCACAAACACGATCTTTAAAAGGAAAACTGATGCTTTGGACTTCATCAAAATTCAGGGTTTTTTTGTTTTTTTTTTTGCTTTGAGAAGTACATTGAGGATGAAACAACTAGTTACAGTGTGGGAGAAAATACTTGCAAACCACATATCTGGAGGATATAACGAACTTTCACAACTCACCAATGAAAATAGTCCAACTAGGAGATGGCCAAAGACAGGAAGAGACACTTCCCAAAAGAGCATCAATACAGGGTGGGGAGAAGCAGGCTCCAGGTGCTTGTATGGAAAAATCATACAATAATTAATAAACAATAACACAAGAACCAACTCTGTGCTCATCATACAACTGTAAACCTACTTTTGCCCCACCCCGTATATGCAGTAAATGAGCACATCAAGAAATGAAAACCACAGTGACATTTATCATCTATTGTGTGTGGGGTATAAAACTGAAACTTCTGAATACAAACAGCAGAAGGAAGGGGGTGGGGGGAGAAGGGAGTCCTAACAGGAGGTGACAGGAGAAGATGTGACTTTGGGTGGTGGGCACACAGTGCGGCATACAGATCTTGTAGCGTGGAAACCTGCACCTGAAAGCTATATGTTCATGTTGACCAATGTCACCCCCATCAATTTAATAAATAAAATAAAATAAAATAAAATAAATTCAACAGAATGGCCTCTCTGGGAAACACCCCCCATCAATTTAATAAATAAAATAAAATAAAATAAACAGAATGGCCTCTCTGGGAAACATGTTCTCAAACACTCACATGCAGCTATCACAGGACCCAGCCTCAGCCATGGCTCTCCTGGGCAATTTATCCCAGAGAACGGACGGCTTACGCTCACACAGTAACCCCCCCACACACATTTATAGCTGTGTTATTCAGAATAGCCCCAAACTGGGAAACTACCCAGGTGTCCTACAAAGCTTGAATGGCTACACTGTGGTACGTACGTACTATGTGATACACTCAGTGACGAAAACGAACTACCTACTAAAACATGCAGTCACCCCCATGGATCTCCGTAGGATTAGGCTGGATGAAAAGAAAGTGAGTCCCACGGGGTTACAGTGCTGTGTAATGTTTTTTACAGAACAGTGTTGGAATGAGAAAGCTATGGGAAGGGAGACCAGGCTCGCGGCTGTGAGGGGCTGAGGAGTGGGGGGAGCAGGAGGGGTGTGGGTGTGAACGGCCACCTGGGGCAGCTCTGTGATGATGGGAACTCTCTGTACCTTGTGTACCCATGCCAATATCCTGGTTGTGATACGGTTAACAGTGTTGCCAGATGTTAACACTGAGTGACACTAGGTCAGGTGTATATTTCTATTTTTGTCCTGCCTCCTTTATGATTTCTTAAAATTGCATGCAAGCCCACAATCATCTTAAAGCAAGGAGTTAAATAAGCAAATAATTTTCATCTATATTCTATTCACAAGGGACACACATGCCAATAATGACATGGAAATGTTGGAAGTAAAAAGATTTTTAAAAGACAGTGAAAATACAGTGTAAAAGAAGGCAGAAATAGCAAAGCATTAATATCAGAAAAGCAGGGACTTCGGGCCAAAATGCATTAGGGACACATCATTTCATTAGGTGATGATTAAACAACAATTCTCTAGGAAGATACAACAGTCCTGAATCTGTATGTACCTCACAATACACTCTCAAAATATACAGAAGGAATGGGCAGAACTATAATAATAGCAAGTTTCGGTTATTACAGGAGATTTTTCACGTCTCTCAGAAGCTGCTAATTTGGGCAGATAAAAAGTTATTAAGGAAACTTCAAGCTGTAAAATTAAGCTTGACCCTATGACATGTATGAAAGAAAGAATGAGAGGGACAGAAAACTGGGAACTATAAGTATCCTTGTCTAAGAGTATATGTAGCATATATGTTTGTTAGCTGTTTTATTAAAAAAAAATAAAGGACAGAGATTGAAAAATAAAAAGAAAAAGAATATATATAGCACAACATTTTGGGGGGAGGTAATCCAGGATCTGATTTTGTTCTCAAACTATGCAATGAGTTTTTCCCAGTTTTATTGAGACATTATTGCCATATAAGTTGTTTAAGTTAAGGTTTACACTGTGATGACTTGATACCTGTACATATGGTAAAATATTCACCACAATAAGTTAATTCACACATCCTCCACCCAACAGAATTACCATTCTGCTGTATTGGTGAGAACATTAAGTCTCTACTTTTATAGTAACTTTCAGGTATGCACTATGGCCTTGTTAACCACAGTCACCACGTGGTAACCTAGATCCCAGTGGTTATTCATCTTATAACTGAAAGTTTCTACTCTTTGACTAACATTTCCCCATTTTCCCCACCCAAGACCCTGGCAACCACCACCACTCCACTTTCTGTTTCTATGACTTTAATGTTTTTAGGTTCTACATGTAAATGAGATTTTACAGTATTGGTCTTTCTCTGTCTGACTTACTTCATGTAGCTTAATGCCCTCAAGATGGTTCAAATGGCAAGATCTCTTTTTCTATAAAATTATATATATCCTATATACTAAAAGGCTAATATGCAAATCGGCCAAACGGTGGAACAACTGGTCACTATGATGCTCACTGACCACCAGGGGCAGATGCTCAATGCAGGAGCTGCCCCCGGGTGGTCAGTGCACTCCCACAGGGGGAGCGCCACTCAGCCAGAAGCTGGGCTCAAGGCTGGTGAGCATGGTGGTGGTGGCGGGAGCCTCTCCTGCCTGCATGGCAGCGGTAAGGATGTCCGACTGCCAGCTTAGGCCTGCATCCCTTGAGGGCTCCCAGACTGCGAGAGGGGTGTTGAGGGACCCCCCCCCCCCGCCCGAGTGCACAATTTTTGTGCACTGGGCCTCTAGTATATTCGTGTGTGGGTATGGTCCCTAGGCCTGGCCTATGATCAGGGCCATCTTCCCAGCTGTTGGCAGCCAGCCCTGCCCCCCCGCTGCCACCCACCCCTGGTTCCCTATTCGCCATCAGATGATTGGAGCCTGCTAGCCAGGGAAAGAGACCGAGAGGTGGTCAGTGTACCTCATAGTGACTGGTCGAGCAGATGTTCTGTTCATTCCGCTGTTAGGAGCAATTTGCATATTACCCTTTTATTATATAGGGCTAGGGACCCAGTGAACAAATTCATGCACCTTGAAAGGAACTGTGGGCCCCAAGGCTGCAGTTGGCACAGGGGCGGGTCTTGGCCCATCCTCTGCGCCCCCGCCAGGCCCCACCTGCCAGCAGGGGGTGCAAGCAGGGCTGGTGCCAACAGCAGGTGTGAGTGCTGGGTGGGACCATGGCGCACAGGAGCAAAGAATTTCTAGTAACCACCAGAGGCTCACCCTGATGACAGCAACCAGTGCCCCGACTTGGTCTTGTGGTCCCGCTCACCTGCTCCACTATCCCACTGCAGCTGATGCCCACCATGTTCCACTCTCTGCCACCTGTTGCGGATGCCTGCCATATTCTGCACATGCCCCCAGGTGGTCAGTGCATGTCTTAGTGACCTGTTGTTTGGTTGTTCGGTTGTTCCGCCATTTGGTCTATTTGAATATTAGCCTTTTATTATAATATATAATAATAAGAGCGTAATACGCTACTTAGACAGGAGAGCGTCATATTTCCTATTTTCTTTTTACCCAGCCATCAATGAACATTTTAGGGTGCTTCCATCTCTTGGCTATTGTAAATGATGCTGCAGTGAACATGGGGGTGCAGACGTCTCTTTGAGATAGTGATCTGATTTACTCTGGGAGTTTCTGTAGAACTTGGATTGCTGGATCACTCGGTAGCTCTATTTTTAATTTTTGGAGGAACACCTGTTCTGTTTTCCATTGTGGCTTCACAACTATACCCTCCAACAGTGCCAAGGGCCCCCTTTCCTGAGTCCTCACTGACACTCGCTACCTCTTGTCTTCTTGATGGAGCCATCCTGACAGCTCTGAGGCCATGTCTCGCGTGGCTTTGCCTTGAATTTCCATGATTCGGTAGCTGAGCACCCTTTCGTGTTGGCCATTTGTATGTCTTCTCTGAAGAAGCGTCTATTCCATCCTCCATCCATTTTTAAATTGGATTATTTGTGTTTTTTTGCTATTGAGTTGTATGATTTCCTTGTGCATTTTGAATGTGAACCCCTTATCAGATAGGTGGTTTGCAAACATTTTTTTCCATCCGTCGGTCAGAGCACAGCGTTTTGATCTGCAGATGAGAAAGTAGAAAAGGTCAACCACAGCTGCTCCTGGCTTCACCATCACCTGCTTCCTGCTTCATCATCACGCTCCTCCAGTGCTGCACATGGCCACGGCGCTCGGCGGCCCTGAGGGCCTGTTCCTGAGGCTCCCACATGCTCACCTGTGGGTCAGAGGTGGTTTGAGAGGTTGTTCCCACCACTCTGCAGCAAAACTAAAAACATGAGAGAGGCTGCATCCTGTTCATAGTAGTCACCTTCTCTGTGTCAAAGGAACGCCCTACGTGTCACTCTGCCTTTTAGGTGTTGTGTGTCCAACAAAATGCTGAGGCTGTCATCAGTAGGTTTATTGCTGTTGTCCTTCCAATCGCTCTACAGCAGCGGTTCTCAACCTTCTGGCCCTTTAAATACAGTTCCTCATGTTGTGACCCAACCATAAAATTATTTTCATTGCTACTTCATAACTGTAATGTTGCTACTGTTATGAATTGTAATGTAAATATCTGATATGCAGGATGGTCTTAGGCGACCCCAGTGAAAGGGTCGTTCGATCGCCAAAGGGGTCGTGACCCACAGGTTGAGAACCGCTGCTCTAATGGGTAAAATAAAAAATTCGCAATACTTCAAAAAATGGCAAATGTATTCTGACTCTTACCCCCACCCCCCGGTCCTCCCCCAGTGCTCAGATCGGAGTCTGTGATGCTCATGGTTGCTATGGCACCTCATTCCAGGTGCGTTTAGAAATGTGGTCTTCTTTCCAATGACCTTGAGGCGGGTGATCTTACATCCATTTAACGGAAGAGCCAACCGAGCCACAAAGATTTGGGGGAACTATTACAGCCATGGATTTTTCACTTTTTATTATTTGACTCCAAGTTCAGTCACTTTTTCAAGCGCTCTTACCGTCTCTCTCTCTGTTCCCCAAGACATGTTTGAGCTGGGTTTCTCTGTGAATCGATGCGCTCCAAATCTTTGGGTCAGAAGCCCCATAAAGGTACATCCGGTTCAGAAACAGTAACGCGGTTTATTTCGGGAGGAAGAAGTTTGAAGCTCTCTGCATTAAGACCCTGTCAATATGCCCTCTCAAATTATATGCTTCTTCGGAGGTCTCTTTAATAAAAACAGATCCTACGTGACATGTTATTCTTTATAATTGGACCAAAGATCACAAAGAGCATTCACTTACAAGATAATCTGAAAATGAACGAACAGAGGAGGTAGTAATCACCGAACCCTTATTACTCGAAGGCTCTCCTCGCCAGGAGGCCCGCTCTCCCTCGATGACCAAGCCTGACCCCTATTAATTTTAATAGGAGTTAAGTAGTCACATCAAGGGAAGTATCAGTGAGTATTCACAGCAAACCCAGCCGGAGATTAAGACCTCCCCTCCTGGCTTTCTGCTGAAAATGTGACACCTCGCCTGATGCTTATCTGCTCTTAATTGTGTGTTCTGTGTGTGTGTGTGTGTGTGTGTGTGTGTGTGTGTGTGTGTGTTTTTCCGCATCTTTTTGCAGAAGAGGCAATTTGCAAATCGTTGTGATCAGCCTCCCGACAAGGAAGAGATAAATTAAATGCGAGGCAGTGGCGTTTGTTAAATGCGAGGCAGTGGCGTTTGGCCCGTTGGATCTCCTTTGCTGATAAATGGACGTGCACCTTCATAATTGATACCCCATCTTTTCTGATCAACTCCATCGCACTGACGCTGGAGGATGTCTGACTGTCGTGAAAAATGACTGTTTTGATGCACCCTGCCCCCCCACTTTTTACTGCTATCGTCAAAAATACGCACAGAACAAATCTAGCCCAGGTTCTGTTGGGCAGCGTCAGGAAGATCTCTGTTTTATTAAGCAGCACCTTCAAAGGTGCAGCAGGGACAGACTGGCTTCTGTGAGTGACATTTGCCTGCGTTTAACTACGGCTTTGTTAGGCTGTGCTTGCAATCAGAATGCAAAGGGTCCCGCCATTAGAACCCGAAACCAAAGAGAAATAGATCCTCCTTCAGTTCGGCTCTTGAAACAGGAAGTCGCGGGAAAGCCAGAATCAGAGGAATCAAATTAGATTCAAAATTCCTGGGAGCTCGTAGAATGCAAGATTAGGACACACATTTGGTCCTGAACAACTAAACCAAACAAAGCCAGGCACCATTTAATGAGATCTTGTGATGGGTAAGTGGGGCTGCATTTGGGCAAGACTGGGTGACTGAAGAAGTATTTAGTAACCCAGTTCTCCACACGGCCCACTTCAGGGGGAGGGAGGGGTGCTGGAATTTATGAAGACCATTTTGCAGACAAGGATATCAGCTCAGAGACTGGCCATGACATCTCAAGGTAGGTTTGGGGTCAAAAATAAAGGACTTCTGACATCTGTTATGATTCAGTGCAGATCCCCCAACATTTTATGATGATTTATAAGGCGATTAGTACATGTGGGTGTACAAAGGAAACAAAAGAGATGAAGCCTATGTCATCCCATTGGTGAGTCATTCCCAGTGTCCTCCCATCTTCCCGTCCCCAAATCCAGCCGGATTCCTGGCTCTGGGAAGGCCACCCTCCCACTCGGCGCTCACCATTTCTGCCCCTGCGTCTGCACTCAGCGGGTCTCACTCTCATCCACAGAGCAGTAGTTCCCTGCCCCTTAGAGAAACCAGAGCAAATCCTCAGGGCTGGGGGGAGACACAGTGTGGAGTGTCCTTGGCATCTGGGCAGCCACTGCTGCAGGTGCTAAGATGTCTTGGCTTTCGAAAGGCCTCTGAGCTCCGGGGAGAGGGGGGTTGGCGGGGGAGGGGATAGAGAGACTCAGCAAGACAGGTGGCTGGAAACCCAAAGTTGCTCTTCCTAGACATAAATAATTAGTTTTAAGTATTTGCTTTGCAGAAATTTTACGGGGAAACCAAAGTCAAGCAACCAAGGCTTCATATTGTTAAGAACTTTTCATGAGTTGAATAAGCTCATACATTTCCTGCAATTTCACACCATAAAACTATCTATCCAACCACCCAACCATGCAACCCTCCTTGGTCCAATGCCAATCGCATGCCTACTTTATGTGACAGCCCGGCCTGCTGTGGAGCTTACTCGTGGATGGAGACGAGAAGTAAGGGACACCATTAAAGTGCACTTTCCGGTGTTGACCATCTCTGTAGGGACAGGCCAAGCACGTTAAGGGGGGACACATGAGGAGAGGAGCTGCTTTGGGAAAGAGGACCAGTGAATCGTCTCTGAGGAGGGAACCGTGGAGCAGTGACTGGACCAAAGGGGTCGACTATGGAAAGGACCAGGGAGAGGACATTGTAGGAGGAAGATGACGGGTAAGAGCAGTTAGGGGCACACACGGCCCATTGCAAATAGAGCAAACAACCAAGGGGAACATCTTCTGGGACCCTGAGCCTGAGGAGGTGCAGCCATGACTGTCCATCCCCAACAGCCACTGACAGCCTCGTGATTCGGGGCAAATTAGATCTCCCTCAAATTGCTTCCCAGCTTTGGAAATAAAGGAAAAAACTAAAAGTAAGTAAGTAAGTAAGTAAGTAAGTAAATAAATAAATAAATAAATAAATAAAAACAAATTGGGTCACTTTGACTACAAATCCTGATTTCATGTGAGATGTGCCCCCAAAACTCTAGAATCGTTTTTATTTTTTATTTCCCCAGCCCTATTTTCCATTCAGGCTAGAAATCCAGGGTGAGTCCCCTTTGGGTTAAATCATGGGCCCCCATAGAACCTGCTGGAGGGGATGATGAGGAGTGCCCTGCATTTCTCATGAAGCATCCTTCGCACAGGCACAAAGTCGTTCTTACGAAATGCAAGTGGGAAAGTGAGGATAAAAGCCCCCCTTTTGGAGAAAGACCACAATGGGTGGAAAGCATGGAAGACTCTTCGTGTAGGGAATGGCTAGAAGCGGTTCCGAAGAAGACTGTTCGTGTGGTGAGATAGCTCTGCTGGCGACTTCATGTCCATATTCAGTGGAGATATCATTGTGGCAAGATGATTGGTACTAACTCCTCTGGACAGAATGTTTAGGAGAAATTCCTGTGTTCTACCCTATAAATATATGGAAAACGTGGGCATTGATATCAGGAATTCAAGAATTGTTCCAGAAAAAAATGGGTTTCCACCTCTTCCTTTAAAAAGAAGGACAAAATAAATGCATAATTATTCAGTAATATATTGTTACAGCTATTAAATCTATTAGATTAAATATTGCTTTTATTTTCATTCACCGTTTAGGGGTTTTGTCCTAAACCTGTTAGTTGCAAGGATGCTTAAAGTTTGGCACATTTAAAAATAGCTGAGGGCATGGTGATAAAAGCGCTCCTTTGGAGAAAGATCACAAATCTTAGGGTTAGGAGACTTCAAGTTCAGGTCACAGCTCTTCATTTACTAGTGTGTGCCCTTGGGCAAGTGGTAGACTTGTCTGAACTTCAATGTACTAGTCTATAAATGAGAACATCACACTTGTCCAGTTTACTACATAGAGTGAGAAATAAATTTTAAAAATGAATAAGATCACTTTAAGTATCCAAACATTGACATATATGAAGAAGATGAAGGAAGGGAAGAAAAAGAAGAATTTAGAAGGGAAGGGAGTGGGGGTGGGAAAGAACTTAACCCCCTCTCATTTCAATCCTGGTGAGAGGCGGGTTCTGAATAGAGGTTTCATGCAGCCGTGGGTAGCATCCTGGGCCAACGACTCTCTTCAGCATGTCCAATACAATTTCCAGAGCAGCACATGTCCCTTGAGTTTATTTACTGCCCTTTTTATCTCCACTTTAAAGGGTAAATGACCCTTGGAGGTAGCACATTGTATGGATATTAGTCCTCATTCCAACTTTACAGACTTCCCAGCACCGATGGAGTAAAGGCTAGATTTCTCTAGAATGTAAGGGCTCCCATGGTTTGTCATTAATCCCTCTGACTAATATGATTTTGCTTTTTCTAATCCTTCTTAAAGACTTGGGATTCTCTCCAGTTCATCTAACTGTAAAGAGATGGCCAGAGGAGATAGGGATGAGACTCTGAAATCGCCTATAGCCAGGGAGAAGGGGGACTGACCCAGAGTTGCCTTAGCGGGGGCGCAGGTGGGCAGTGAATGCTGGTACACAGGGGAAGGTGCCCAGGACTGCAGTTGTGTAAAGAAAGCTCGTTCCTGAGGTCCTCCCAGCCACCAGGGGAGATGGGCACTTGTTTTTCTAGTTCGTGACTTACAAACTGAGCTTAAGAGCACGGTGTGGCTTTAGGAAGCTCACAAGTGGTAGAAGTGGACCTAGAATCTAGACCATCAGACATTGAAAGATGCTCTTTGTTGGCTGTAAGTCAATAGTGGTCAAACTGTGCAGCCTTCAAACCCAGGCCAAGGAGTATGTAGTCTCCGCTGCAGGGTCTGGAACACAGTGAAGAATTTCGTGTGGGAAGTGCTTTGATGAAGGTGGGGACTTGATTCCATGGCAATAAAATGTTCTTGGAAGATCAGTCTGGAGGTAGCCAGGAACTGATTGATAATGGCAGCAGTGGGGGCCATCAAAAAGAGGCAGATGTGCCCTAGCCGGTAGCCAGCTCAGGTGGTTAGAGCATTATCCAGATGCACAAGGTTGTGGGTTTGATTCCAGGTCGGGAATGTACAAGAAGCAACCAATGAATGCAGAGATAAATGGAACAACAAATCGATGTTTCTCTCTCTCTCAAAAAAAATCAATAAATTAAAAAATATATTTTGAAAAAGAGGCAGATGCAAGAAATATGTGGAGGAAAGAACAGGCAGTGAAATAGTCAAAGGTGGAAGCGAGTTCAGGGAGATGTGAATGACCTGGAAATGCCATGTACAGCACCAAGAATGAAGAACCAGACCCAAAGAGACTACAGTTAGGAAGGAAACTACAGCGACAGCTACTAGGATGCATGCCTTCCGGCTGTGGGTGGTACATGAGGTTTGAGCTGCACCAGAATTTGGTTTCTTTTGGAGATCACAAGTGTTCCCAAATCAGTGTTTGCCTCTGAAACTTAAAATCATCACCTCTGCACACAATGGGTGGGTTGCCACTTGTGGGCACAAACCCAGCAAACCATAATGTGCACACAGAGGCTTCGGTACCGCTTAAACTCAAATCAAAGGATCCGCAATGATGTCCAAGAGTTAGGGCAGGAATGGGTTGTCCTTCAGGAAGTGGGCGCCTGGTGGCTCTTACCATGTTTATCAGGAGCGAGACCTTTGTGATTAGCTGACAGGTGAGCAGCCTGCGACACAGAACAAGGAAGTCCAGCCAACTAGACCTGGCAGTGCCCACAAGAACTGTCCCAGCAAAAGCAGTCCTTGGCCCAGAGTTCTTCCTGGTGGTGGTACAGGTGTGAGGCCACCCTAGCCTGACCTGAGGACCATCCACTCCCTGTCGGGGCCCCGATGGCCAGACTCACTAAGCAACCTTTGCTACTTTATTGGTATAACTGTCTATGGAGAATGAGTATAGTGGGCAACATGAGCATTTTGTCACCAGAAGGTCCATCTCTCACTGATCTAAGTCCATGGACATTTTGGTAGCTATACAGCTGGTTCTCTGAGCTTGGTCAGTAGGAGTCCAGACTTGAGGTTTGGGCGCTCTCTTCCACCTAAGCTCCTGAATGGGCCAAGGTGAACCGCAATTGCGGGTCTTGGACCATGATGGATTCAGGGGTAGCCACTTCCAGAAACCTTCCTCTGTAGCCTCATGCTTTTCTCTCAGATAATAATACTCCATCATCTCTTGCCTGCCAGGCCTGGTTCACCTCCGTGTCAGTTCCTTATGACCAGATCTAGGCCATGCATGTTTTTTTTTTAAATATATTTTATTGATTTTTTTACAGAGAGGAAGGGAGAGGGATAAAGAGTTAGAAACATTGATGAGAGAGAATTGATCAGTAGTTGCCTCCTGCACACCTCCTACTGGGAATATGCCTGCAACCACGGTACATGCCCTTGACCGGGATTGAACCTGGGACCTTTCAGTCCGCAGGTTGATGCTCTATCCAAGCCAAATGGGTTAGGGTGTAGGTCATGCATGTTTAAGCTGTGCCTTTCATGGAAAGCAGTCAGCAAAGTAAGAATGAATGGATGAGTAAATGGATGAATGAAAGTTTGCTCACTTCAGTCTATCAAGATCCTAATTTTCATGTCTTATTTTTTTTGTCCTATTTTCTTGGGGGGGGGTGAAATATTTTTTCACAGCTCCCCTCCCACCACAGTAAGCTGGTACAAGCAGGCGTTGTTAAAAACATTCCGCTGTGCTGGAGCCACACGGCCCTCTATTAATGACGCTTTCCAGCTCTGTTATTGCGCTCAAATTGGCAAAGGGGGGGTTCTGTGCTTGCAGAATGTAATTCAAGAACCCATAAAAGTTGATTGCATGCATCTGAAACGTATGGACGGGGGGTAGGAGCCCTGGATGGATTACCAAGCGGGTGTCATGTTTCATCTGCGTGGGGTTTTATGGGAGGCCTGCACGAAGCCACAAGCATCTACATCGCCCCTTTCACCGAGTGTCGTGTAAACAGAACCATGTTCTCCTTCAAAACTACATCTGCGAGAGCACAGTTCAGAAGGAGGTCTCGGTTTTATGTCGACTTGACTCGCCTAGCTGGAGACGGTTACAGGAGACTCAGTAATTAATTAGGAGGTACAATAGATGATCTTTAACTATGAAGAATTAAAATAAAATACACTGTGAGTTCCCCGACGGGGGATGAGGCAGCTGGAGATCCGCGATCTTAAGTGGTGATGAGCTCTTGTTACTTTAAAGCACATGCAGAAACAAAGCCACACTTCCCCCTCTCTCCTCCAAAGGATGGCATTCGCTGGCAAACATTATGGAGAAGGCTTTTTTTAAATGGCAAAACAAAATGCCTCGATACTCCTCTCGTTTTCTCTGGAGCCTCGGCCCCAGGAATAGCCAAGCCTTGTTCAGACCCCTGTGGAGACACGGCCACCTCTGGGTAGCGCCATGGCAGCTGGTAGCCCGCCCCACGCGGCACAGCTGGTTTGAACGGGAAATGAGGGAGCCCTTCTCCAGGGAGAGCTCCGGGGAGGTTCTGGTGAGCAGAATGCAATTACCCCGCTGGAAACGTGCCAGGTTAGGATGGCACATGCCTGGCTGTTGCAACGGCATCATGGGGCTGTCTCCCTCAAACACCGTGTTTTAAACAGAAGACAGAATGAGAATATAATTATGATCATCTTAATCACTGTGAGGTAATTATGACTATGTTAATAACTGTAATATTTTCCAATAAGGATTCTTTAACTTTCCAAGGTGGAGCGTGAGCACCGGTGGACTCAAAGATCGGGAGCGATGGGTTGATAACAAAGGCTGTCTCCCTGGTGTAGCACCAGCTGAGGTCTGCCTCAGTTCTCCTGGTCATAACGTGGCCTGCTTCGGCCGGCAAAGGAAGCCCATCTAACCCATAGCGTTCTGAGTTCTCTCTAGAGCAGTGGTTCTCAACCTTCCTAATGCCACGACCCTTTAATACAGTTCCTCATGTTGTGGTGACACCCAATTTCATTGTTACAGATTGAACATAATTAAAGCATAGTGACTAATCACAAAAACAATATGTAATTATATATGTGTTTTCCAATGGTCTTAGGCGACCCCTGTGAAAGGGTCGTTCAACCCCAAAGGGGTTGCGACCCACAGGTTTAGAACTGCTGCTCTAGAGCCTATATTTACTTTTTATAGTTTCCCAAGTCCTTCTTACAGCCATTTCTCCTGTGGCCACATCGCAATTTGAAAATAGGGCTGTTGTTCTTCTTCCTGCTTTACAGATGAGAAAACCGAGGGTTAAAAAGCCAACCTGTTTACAGTCATACATTGTACGTGTCAGAGCAATTACTCTACATTAGTCCCTGCACTTCAGCACTCTTCCAGCGAAAACTTGAATAATACATCATCCTTCCCCTCTAAAAATGCTAATTTATGGGTCTCAACATATTTTTAGTGCCAGATTTAAAATTATGTAAGATTTTAGTTTTGAAGTTTGAGCCATCAAAAAGTTCAATCATGACTAGTTGACTAGAAAATATACTTGATAATAAAAATTCAGTTAAAAAAATGAATTACATAATCCCTTTCTGCTAAACATAGCCGGCGAGCATCTAATGAGAGTCAACTCTGAGATCAATCACTCAAGACGCTAAATTGCTCGAGTTCTTGTGAAGAAGTTTCCCGATAAAGGACATTCTTTGATGGGGCGTCGGGCTAAATGCAGTGTGCTCATGACGGAGCCTCCGGAATGCTATTTAGAAAAGAACATTTCATTTTTATATGGATATGCGGTCACCAAGGATGACACGCGCAGACTCACATCCCAGCTCTGCCGTTAAATGAACGACCTTGGATGTGGGCCTTCGTGCGGGAGTGGGCTGGGCTGGCCAGGGATGATTGCATGATGTACATAGCAATGCGCAGGGTGACATCGGCCACACAGTGTGCGCTCCAGAGCCTAAATAATTCTTTCCAATGGCTGTTCATAGTTACCTGCTTTTAATTAAAAGAAAATACCCAAAGAATTTACAGAACACACTTTTCAATAAATATATTCATTTTCAATAAATATATTAATTCTCAATCATCCCTTGAAATTTAATTTGGAGTTTTAAATTTAAAAGCTAAGTGAACTAAGCCATACTTGGGATTTGAAGATTAAAAAAATCAGAACCAGGACCACGGCAGAGAATTGTTTCAAATGATAAGAGGCCCAAAGCACTTGATTTTTATTAAAAAAAAATAGTCCTCTTCTGTTTGATTTGTTAAATGCCCACTCTATGACAGGCAATGTGCTAGGTGATGAGAATGTAAAAATTGTAAAGAGAAATAAAGCATATACTCTCTGATCTCACAAGATTTGTAGAACAATGGCTAAGTAGATGTGGAGACAAAGTATTTTTATACTAGAGGCCCAGTGCACGAAATGTATGCACTCAGGGACGGAGGGGGTGGGGGGCCCCTCAGCCTGGCCTGTGCCCTCTCGCAGTTTGGGAGCCCTTGAAGGATGTTGGATTGATGGCTTAGGCCCCCTCCCTGCATAATCCATCAATCAGACATCCTTAGCACTGCTGCAGAGGCAGGAGAAGCTCCCGCCACTGCCACTGCACTTGCCAACTGTGATCCCAGCTCAGGGCTTCTGGTAGAGCAGCGCTCCCGCTGTGAGAGTGCACTAACCACCAGGGGGCAGCTCCTGCATTGAATGTCTGCCCCCTGGTGGTCAGTGCATGTCATAGCACTGGTTGTTCTGCTGTTCAGTCAATTTGCATATTAGTCTTTTATTATATAGGATAATAACTATATTTATTTATAAGTGATGGTAGGCTAAGATTAAAACCTTTTGGAGTCCCTGTAATGTTTCTAGATCATTTCCATGGCCTTGAAGCATCCCCGATTGCTTACACATCACTGGCTAAGATAGGCAAGGATAGTGCCTGATGGTAGACCTGGTTTATTGAGATGCTATAAGTCTTTCTTATTAGCTTGCTCAGCTTCTAGAATTCATGCACAAGCCCAGGAATCTTGTGTATAAGTCAGGTAGTATTGCTCTCTGATGTAGACACTGGGATGCCAGGGCTTGCTGATTCAAGTCTCCAACACCACATGGCACCCAAAGGAATGGGTGCAAACCTGCATGGCCCTCCTCTTCATAGGGCTCAACGATTTCATGAATTTAACCAGGAGTGGGAGCTAATTTCAGGACTCCAGTACTGCACTTTGCAATGCAGACAGTGCTCGGTGGTAAGGCTAGAGGGGAAAGAGCTCTTCAGGGCACTGCCAGTTCACAGTTGGCACCTCCAGCATCTTGTCTCTTTCTCATCCTGATAGATGATGGGAAAGAGAGGAGCAAAGGAAAAGGAAGGGAGGGAAAAACAGCAGAATAAAATCGCAAGTCTGGGAGGTTCCCTCACACCAGCTGGGAGCTTTGTTCACGATGAGATGGCTCCATTTCCCCATTCCTATCCCAGGTCTCCTTCCCAATTAAATGGGCTGTGTGTGTCAGTTTCTATAGAAACGTATTCCCACCTCTACCTGTAACTATAAAATCTAAATTTCTGTCTTTTCATTGTGCCATGTGTGACCTTTTAGAAAACTTGCAATGTTGGTTATCCATTTCATTTACAACTGGAGTCCTCTCTAATCCTTGAAACATACTTGGAAGCTGAAGAAATATGGTCGGGCTCAATTTGCAAAGTGATTTTGTCAAATCTCCAAATAATCACCTGTAAGAAGAACCGGGGGCAGGGCATTCGCAGGGGTGTCGAGTGGGTTCTAACAGAGTTGTCATGTGATCTTGGGAAGTCCCGGGGTTTTTCGTTTTCCAGTGAAAGGACCCGACTCCTTATATCTTGTAGAAATATGACTCATGAGTCATTGGCAAGGAGTTTGGCCCCTATGACTCACTAAGTCATTACTGGCCCATTGCAATCTTCAGATCATTTCTGCGTTTCAGGAGAGAGTCTTGGGCTACAGAAATGGTTGGCACTCGCTCTTTTGCTCAACCTGTGGAGTATGGGAGGGTCTAAGTGTTCCCTTTCATTTCCTTGAAGAAAGGGGGCTATCTTATGACCTCATGTCACTTACATAGATGGGTGAGTGTCCTTATCACAATAAACTGAGGCAGTATTCAAATGAACACACACACACACACACACACACACACACACACACACACCACTGGAATGAATGACGTGATGGGGGCATTCCCCCACCTTCCTATTCTTGAGCATCTAAGGGGCCAGGATTTGGCATGTGACTGTGGTATTTCTATTAGGGTCTGGCCAATGGGAGAAGTGAAGTATGACTTGGAAACAGGACTTATATAACACCCTGATGGGCATCACCTCCTTTGTGCCAGTAAACGAGATGGTGTTCAGATGCCAGAGGGCCCTTCTAGCTGCTTTTTGTGCCACGATTCCTCTCGAATCACCCTTTCCAGGACCCCCAGCGAAGAGTTCGGAGGCTGCCTTCCACATCAGGCAGCGAGCCACACCCATGCGCCCTTACCAGGCGCGTGCGCCATATTTTTCATTTCTTCAACTTGCACTGGCAATCTGTTTGAGCATAATTTACCCATTGACACATTTTAGAGAGCAAGGCACAGTCATGCAACTTAATTCCAGAAAACATAAGCAGGGAAGGCTGCCTCTGCACATTAGCTTTGTGAGCAGATGAACGCCTTGCCGAGGCCCCTCCAAAGCACACGCTTGTTTGGAATCAGCGTCAAAAGGTACCTGCTGTTGGTCATTTTCCAACACAACTTCTCTGGAGTGGGCACTTGGTGCCCTCTTTGGTTCCCTTTAACTGTTGGTTTGGGGTGAGCAGGCCTTGGTCCTGGGTTTGGCCTGCCTTCCAGGCCTCCAGGCTCATTAGCATCCTGCAGACAGCAGGATCCGCCCCAGAACTCACTCTGTTGGGAAAGCAGGCTGTGCCCTCTCTTCTGTGAACTGTGATTTGATTGATGCATCCTCCCACATGGACTATTTCTTTTAAATGGGCTTATACAGCTCAGGGCAGAGCAGAGTTGTGGCCTCTTAGCCAGAGCAAAACCTTTGAGATTGGACAGAATTGGGGGGGCAAGTCTCACCTGTCCTGTTTCTGGCCTGGTGACCTTGGAGGTGGACTGTCCCCTCCTGGGACCTCATTTCCATTTCTATAAAGAGAAGGAGAAAGAGTTCCCCAATAACCTGTGATAATCAGACATCCAGGACACAATGTACGTAAAAGAGCGTTGGCATCCCTTTTCTTCTCTTGCCAGTGGGAGGGGAAGAAAAGTGAAGGACAAGAACAAGTCATCTGGGGGACAAAGTGTGCTCTGAGTCCCGAGGGGAAGGCGCCTCTGAAAGACACTGTTTGTGGCCCCTCCAACAGTTGCCTTGCTGTGTAGAGAGAAATTGAGTTTCCGGCCTAGTCGATGGGTAGCTTCCTGGAAGGTAGTGATTAAGGCAGATTTACTGGAGGGCGGGATGACATTTATATGGACTGAAGGCATTTTCTTGCTCATTTTGTTTGGGGAGTAACCTTTCAGAAAGGGTAGATTTAATTTAGGGAGCAGTTCATTAAGCGGGGAAGTGATCAAGAGGAGGAATATTCTTACAATGACAAATGCCATCCTCTCTGAAGGGTGTGCTCAGGTTTCAGAAATATGGCAGTTCAGGGAATTGAGGCTTTGGGGAAGGGGAGGATGCTTCTTTGAGTTGGTTGTTCTTGGGTTTCTTTTATTTCTTCCATTCTTTTCTTTTTTGTTTTGTTTTGTTTTGAGTAACTTGTGGTGTAGGAGTGCCTGCTCACTACCACTGAACATTTCTGATGAAGTGTACATGATTAGGGTCATATAAATGGAGACGTTCTGGATGCTAATTTGTATGTTGAATCTGCTCAAAGAGTGATTGATCTGTCCCCTTACTACAACATTGGCCTTCAGTTGTCTGAGCCATTTGGAGATCTTTTAGATTGGTTGTACGCTGACTCTTAGAGGGAAACCTGAATGTCTAGCAGAAACCATCTAGGAATAGGACTGACCTCATGAGCCCGGGAGACCGTCGCCTGGGGGAATGACACATGCTTAACCCAAAGCAGCGCCTCTGACCCTTAGAGAGCAGAGCGCAGGTGCCTCTCCATGCTCCCTGGGGGTCCTGGGTAGGCCCTCAGGCCTGAGAGGTTCTCTGTGTTTTCTCATCGTGGTGGGGTCTCCTTTGCGCCTTTAAAGGTGTCCTGGCTGCCTCTCTTGGCTGCTTAGTTGCCTGTTCTCTTGTGGCTCTTACGGACCCTGGGGGTCCTGGGTAGGCCCTCAGGCCTGAGAGGTCTCTGTGTTTTCTCATCGTGGTGGGGTCTCCTTTGTGCCTTTAAAGGTGTCCTGGCTGCCTCTCTTGGCCGCTTAGTTGCCTGTTCTCTTGTGGCTCTTACGGCTCTATCTCAACAAGGCTGTTCAAAACCAAGCTCTCAAGCATCCCTTCAGCGCTCCATCTTGATTTCAGGGCCTTGGTCCAAATACTACGGGCGACACCCTCCTGCCCCCTTCGGAGAAGCACCAAGCCCTGTAAGAGGAGGCCATTGAGACTCCACTTCTGAGGATGGGCTACTTCAACGCTTAGAATCCAATGTGAGCTGCCTTCAATTGTGCGCCCAAAAGTACCCCCCCCCCATTTCCCGGAAGTAGGCCCTGGACTAAGAGGACTTCTCAGGAAGCCGGCTGAAGGCACTAGGTTTTGGAACAACATTATCCCCTGTGACTGTCGAAGTCCTGGGATTTTAGAGCATCACTGGTCAGAAAACATCCTAGAAGCATGTACGCTTCTAAATTTTGTGAAAAACTAAAGTATTTAGACAGTAACTCCACTGCTCAGTGTCCATTCTAAAAACCATTCCAAGCAAAAGTTACATTTTTTCCCCTTTCTCATATTAGCAAATCTGAGAGAGGGAAACAAATCATTAAACAAGTCTTGAACCCGAGGAGGTGCCATGGAGCCGGCACTCGTGTAAGCTGGTGGCGGGAGGGCGAGCTGGGCTAATTTTTATGAAGCGCAATCTGCCGAGATGCGTCAGGAGCATTCACTAAGTGGTGCCCTTTGGCCCAGCAATTCTATTTCCAGGAATCCCCTCTCGAAAGCAATCCAACATAGATAGCTCTTTTCCACGAATCGGTTTATTTAAGCATTACTTTAATCATGACAAAAAAGAAGGAACTACCAAATGCCCCCAAACAGGTGAATGATTAGGTAAAGTATTGCATATACATGTTAAGTTATGTAAATAAATAAAAGTTAATGATCGAAAAACATGTGTATTGATGAGGTTAAGGGTAACCGGCAGTGAGTCCAGCTCTAGAAAATGTGTGTGTATGGAAGATGATGAAAAGGAACCAAGCCAGAATGTTTACTGTTATTGCTTATCATCTTGTCCCGAGTTTACCAGACCTTGTTCCTTCTTTCTTTATACTTTCTTGTAGTGTAAGCATGTAAAAGAATTCAAAACATTCTAAGCAGCAACCATAATTTGGCTGAAATTGTGTGTGTGTGTGTGTGTGTGTGTGTGTGTGTGTGTGTGCATATGTGTATAGATGGAGAAATGAGGGTGTTTTTTTTTTTAAATAAAATATGTCTAGCAAGGAAGAAGAAACAAAGAAATACTTGGGCGAAGTTCACATTTTTCAAACCAACTTGTGCTTCTAAAATAAAACGCTGCCTCTCCACACACTGGGTTCCTGGACGCTGACCAAAATCTGCTCGGTAATATTAACTCCACTTCAAAAACGGGAAGGGAACATATTGAACTGCACTCGCTGATGGTCTGGGCGCTTGGAAGAAATCAGTTGGTGAGGACCAACGTGATGACATGCGTGTTTCTATTTGCATTTTGGAAATTGACAGATAATTGAAAAGAATCAGCATGTGAAATAGCTCAGAGGGAGCAGGCTGAAAAGCCCGAGGAAACCTCGCCTGTGGAGGCGTCCTGGTGCCCCACGTCTGGTGACAGAATGTTCTAGAACTGTCATTGAATGGGTCCTTTGTGTGCTGCCCGGCTGGTGCAATAGCACCACCCCATATTCGGGACCTCCTGCCCATCACTTTCCGCAACGAGGGTGGCTATGCAATGGCAGAAATCCTCAGAAACTGATCCATGTCGGTGCCTTCTGGGGTCTGGGGAACAGTCTTAGTGAACATTAATGCTGCGTTTAATTTTAACTAGACGTGGTAAGACTGGCTTTACATTAAGCAAGTATTTAATATGCATATTTCACAACGAGCGGAGCAATCTGACAGTATTTTCAAGGTTGGAGACATACATGCCGATAGATTTGAAACATCGGAGCCACACGGAAATGCAAAATATTGAATTTGTCTCTGATTTAAAAAAAAATAACAACTACTGAATAAAGATGATTTGTAGAGGGAAGGAGGGGGCAGAGAGAGGGAGTTGGGGAGGTGGGGAGGAAGCGGAGAGAGAGCCTTCAGAGAAACTTTTAGACATGAAACGCCCACGTGAAAATATAAATCTGAGGGCGCCCCCTCCCTGTCCCCCCAGGGCAGGCGCGAGGGTGCGGAGAAGCAGAAAGCATTGATGCGAGAACGGTGCCTGCGTCTCTTTGCTTTGGTGTCCCCGTCTCCCACAAAATGTATTTATTTAACAAATGTCACCCCAAACAGCTTGGCAGCAGATGAGGTTTATTTAATGGCAGTAAAACAGGTGAAACGTTCCTACATTTTTGTCTCTGTTTATGTTTCTATCAAAAAAAAACAAAACACACACACACACACACACAAAACTGAGCTACTTACAGCTCTTCACACAATCAAACAGAACCCTGGCATATACTTGGGAAGGAATGTGGATTTCACTCAGGAACTGGCTTGGAAAAGACAAATCTCTATGTTTTCTCAAAGCAGCGGGTGATTTTTTCTACCCAGAGGACAGGAGCGTCCAATCCGGCTTCCACGTCGTCGCTCCAGATGCAAGGGGGCCCTTCACAGAGCTGCGTTACTTCTTCTGTTTTACTTTTTTGGACCGCACCCCCCTTCAAGACGTGCCACGGTGACTTGGCACGGGTGGGGGGTTCCTTTAAATCCTGTTCTCTTCTGGGTTCGGCTTTCCTCTGCTTGGGAGTGGCCTGGGCGCCGAGGACAAAACCCACCCCCTCGCCTCCCCGGCCCTTTCATCTGTAACCTTTCCACAAGTAAATGCTAATTGAAAAAGAAAGAACACCACTAATCTTGGAATTTAAATGCATTTAACAAAAGCAATCTCCCTCTAAATTGTCGTTTCGCCATTCCCTTTCCCCTAACAGATGTCGAGAAACTGCAATTCCTATTAAGAACACTTGACTGTTTGCTCAGCACGGAACTCCAGCCCCGTCTGCATCCATCTAAATGCCTTCCGAGACGTCAGGCCCCGAAACGTGCAGACGGTTAGTTGGTTATTTTTAAATAGAATCTTCCCATAAAAGAATGGCGGCGTTTTCCCTGCCCCTCTGTCTTCCCTGCTCTTTGTTAACAGAGGCATCGGAGGGGGTTTTTATGACCTGTTCCCTTTAAGTTGCTTCTGGCATGAGCTGGGAGACTTGTCATGCAGTGAATGGAATTATTTGTGAAGTGTATGGAGTTGACTGGGAAGCAGTGTGCTGTCAGGGCTTC
>NW_005360391.1:201467-223757 GCF_000412655.1 Myotis brandtii | reverse complement strand
TTTCTTTCTTTCTTTCTTTCTTTCTTTCTTTCTTTCTTTCTTTCTTTCTTTCTCTCTCTCTCTCTCTCTCTCTCTCTCTCTCTCTTTCTTTCTTTCTTTCTTTCTTTCTTTCTTTCTTTCTTTCTTTCTTTCTTTCTTTCTACTACATCCTAATTTCTTTGCTCTATGTAATGACTCTGAACTTCAGCTTTCTTATCTATCAATGGAGATCAGGAGGCTGACCCTGCAGGAACAACGGGGCCAAGTCAGAGCGTGTACATGAAGGCATCCAGCCGATGCTGGGGGGGTTGCTTGTCCAGGAGACAGAAGCAAAAGAAAGACACAGGGGCACCTGCAGGACTTTGCTGGGAGCTGGACTCAGAAGGTGGGTGAGCAGGGCCAAGAGAGACCCGGGAGTCTTCGTACCTGAGTCCTTCAGGAGAACCAAATGAGCTCCCATGGGGACTGAGTCATGCTTCTCGGTTTTGAAACTGTCAGGGTGCCTGAAAAAACACCCCAAAAACTGTTACTGGTGGGTCCGGAAACAAGGAAGTTCTCAATGAGGCAAAAGCAATGGCTGGAAGAGCAGGGACTAGTCCCACAGATTGCTAACATTCCCCGTGTGCCCCTGCACAGCTGGTAACCCTGGGCCCCATGTGGATGAGCCCAAGGAAAGAAACAGCGGGGCCCCGCACAGTGACATGCATGCACTACCCACCTGTTTGTCAACATGGAAACTCAGAAGAAACGATGAGAAGGCGAATAGGAGGTGAGTTCATTGTCATAGTTTAGATGCTACGTTCTTCGATATTTTGTTGTTGTTGTTAATCCTCACATGAGGATATTTTTCCATTGATTCCTTTTAGAGAGAGTGGAAGGGAGGGGGAGAGACAGAGAGAGAAACATCGATGTGAGAGAGACACAGCGATTGGTTGCCTCTTGCAGACGCCCCGACCAGGACCAGGCATCAAGCATGCAACCGAGGTATGTGCCCTCTGAAATAGGAATTCTTGAATTAATCAAATGTTTTAAACCAAAGATCATAGAGACAAACCTGAGACCCTTCAGTCTGAGGGCCAGTGTTCTAACCATTGAGAAAACTGGCTAGGGCTGTTCTTCAGTATTAATCCAGATTGTTCACTTCCAGAAGACAATAAAGAAGGGAGGGTTTGAGAGTTCAGTAATGTGTAAGGCAGGTTCTGCCTGCAACCTTACCCATCATCTACACAGTTGAGAATCCCTGTGCAAAACTCCAACCAGACTCTCCAGAGCTGCAGCCCGCAGTCCACAGAAACTCAGCTGCATTAAAAAACAAAGCAAAATTGAAAAAGGAGCTCACGTCCACGGTTACAGCCTTCGTGTCCCCCTCCCCCTTTTACAAGGAGTCCCAAACTCAGCCCCTCAGTGCTGTGGCCCGCCCACTGCTCACTTCCCTGGCCCGCCTCTTCCATCTCCATCCCTGGTGCACCCTTCAAGGTCCATGCCCAATGTGCCTTTCATTTTTTTCATTTGAAGTCCCGCCCCTTCAGCCCTGGTGGCTTCCCCTGCTGTCTGGGATCGGCAGGGTCTCCGCTCTTGTACTGACTCTTTTTCCCCTGAATTGCAGGTCTTTCTCTGCAAGCCCACTCTTTCCAGCTGAGCCGTAGGCTTCTGACGACACAGGGGGACACTTCCTGGGTTCTCAGCTCTGCCCGGTGCCAAGCAGAGGGTTGTGCACATGAACCTGTGTCCATGCACCTGCTAGTGAAGCCACGCCTTCAAGGTTCCCTCACTGCAGACCTGAGCTCCTTGGAGGGCGTGCCATCTCTCCGTTCTGCACTTTGGAACCAGGTGGCACAGGCCACTTCCTGGATGTGACTTTGGATCCATTAGGTAAATTCTCCATGCCTTAGTTTCCCCACCTGTCAAATGGAGAGAGCCGGAGTGTCTGTTTCCCAGGGCATTGTGAGGATTAAATGAGTTAACACATGTAATGCACTCAACCAGGCCTGCCCGTTGTTAGCGCTCAATATGGGTCAACTCTTAAGTACACAGGATAGGATCCCAGAGGCTCAGAAAGAGCTCTCTGTCCAGTCTCTGCCGGTGCAGATTGAAAGACACATGTTCAGGGAGGCTGAGAGCCCAGGCCAAGGTCACGTCCATGAGGCCAGCTTGTGATAGGGGCCCAGCCAAGACCTCAGAATCTGTAACATTGATTTGAAGTGTGTGTGTGCGTGTGTGTGTGTATGTGTGTGTGTGTGTGTGTGTGTGTGAGAGAGAGAGAGAGGAAGGTGGGGAGGCTGGTAGGATGGGGAGAGAAGGCAACACTAGCCTGTTTCCAAATCTGAGCAGATTTCTAATTAGGATAACATTCAGCTGTTCTCCGGAGGAAATCTAAGAAAGGAGGCAGCCATCTCGGGCTGCTCAGAAGCACACGGTGGCAGAAGGTAATCAAGCTTCCTTGAACCCGCGCCGCCCGCCTCGGGATCGGCGCGCACTATCTTTGTTTCCCTCACGCTTCCCCGAGCCTTTAGCAATCGCTAACAATCCTATTTACTCTGTGTACCAAACACAGCTCCCGTCGCCATCGCACTATTTTTATCTAATATTGAAATTTCTCTCCCTAAGAGGAGCCTGGAATATATTATGATATCTGCAGAATGAACGATGTGCAGCATCCACAGTGCAGACCCGGTGTTCATGGAGCCAGGCTCCAGCGCAAATGGAGGAATCATTCCGTTTTCCTTTGTTCAATTGGATACGTTTTCAGAAAAGCAACATCATGTTTATTTCAAAATATATTCTTGGAAACTTTGGGCTTCAGAACCAATTTCTTCATATCTCTGGGTGGGGTACACCGTCCTATAATGTGTAGCATAGCTTCCCTGCGGAAATTGAGTCTGTCTTCTTGCTCCTACACCAGGCAGGGCCCGCTAGCAGCACGGTCACCATTGTTTCCATATATAATAGGTCAAAAACATCTGATAGTGTTTGAGGCATTGCAAAGAATTCTTTCAACATGTCTTAGAGTGACGGGGGCTGGGGGATAAAGGTCCCCCGTTTTGCAGAGAAAGAGGCTAGTCTACACCACCGGCAATATTATTGAGCGATTGCTGAGCCCCCAATGGCTCGGCTGGCGGCATTGAGTGTTTAACATGGGCAACATAATTTTTTGTTCCTTTTACCCTTTCTGCGGAGCATCCACTCTGATGGTAGCAGTAATGACATTGATAATATCCTCTGCTTAGTTCAGCAGCTTAGAGAGCATGATTTGATCGTCACCATCTCCAGTGGCACATTGGGAAACCGAGGCTGGAGAATAGTGGGTCATTCGTGCAGGGCCTCAGGGTAATCAGTGCAGGCCCTGCGTTTAGAGGAGGACCTCTGCCTCTTGATGCGAATTCACCGACGGGTCCCCACGGGTTAGGAGCGGCTGCCTTGGCCTTCCCCCTGGGCCTGCGCCTCGTGGTTCCAAGTCCTGAAACAAAATCTGGCCAACTTTGTTTCAATAGCATTAAAAGTGAAGAGGTCAAGTCCACAGTGAAGGAAGTGCTGGTCCTCTTCCCTGTCTCCTCATCTCTTGAGTTTGTCTCCAGGTTCTATCTCCCCTTAAAGATTAAAAAAAAAGAACAAAAAAAGAATTCCTATAGTTCAAACCATCACGACAAACCAGTAAGCCCTCCGGGACTCCCTAAGTGGATCTCTACTGTTTTCAGCGAGGAAAGCCATTTGCAGATGAAGCTCAGAAAGGTGAGCATCTTCCCAGAACCACAGGCAATGAATGGCCGGCTGAGGACCAAGACATGGGCCTCTTACACGGACCCTTCCATTAGGTCATGAGGCTGCTTCTTGTCTAGTCTTCAGCCCATTAAGACAAAGCAGCCCAACCAATTAACCATGGGCCTTCCCACTGGATCTCTGAGCCTCCCCAGATCCCAGTCCTCAGAAGGTGGCTAACAGAGGGTTAGGAAAGTCAAGTAAAAAGTCTTTCTTTTTAGCATCCAGGAGCCTGATGGGGTAGCATCCCTCAAAGCAAGAGCCCCTTGCTCAGGCACAGGGGTGGGTACGGAGCAAGGTCAAGTAAGTTCAGGAAAATTCTGGTTTCAACAGTTTCGTTCCAGCTGGATTTCTAGGTCCAGGTCCATTTAAGGGACTAATGTTCATCATGAATGTCCAAGAGAGACCATGGTGAAGTGTTTTCAAAATTATTTGTCTGGAGAATCTTTTTTTTTTCCCAAAGAATAGCTTATGGGCAGGGTTCATGGTCAGTGAACTATGGTCCTCAGGCCTATCTGGCTAGCCACCTATCTTGTAAATAAAGTTTTATTGGAACACAGAACTGATTGCTTGTTGACATATTCTCTACAGCTACTTTTGCTCAACAAGAGCAGAATTAGGTTCTTGCAATAGATACTGTATCTGGTTCTTTGCAGAATAAGGGTATAACCCTGTAGAGAATACTAAAATGGGCTCCCTTTTCTTTTTATTACAAACTTAGAGTCTCAGTATTGATCCTCATAAG
This sequence comes from Myotis brandtii, assembly GCF_000412655.1. NCBI lineage: Eukaryota > Metazoa > Chordata > Mammalia > Chiroptera > Vespertilionidae > Myotis > Myotis brandtii. Next base: position 219,277 of record NW_005360391.1, on the reverse strand, counting down.
TCTTATAGCCAGCATAGTTTTTTTCCCTTATTTTTTTAAAAAATATAGTTTTATTTATTTCAGAGAGGAAGGGAGAGGGAGAGAGAGAGATAAACATCAATGATGAGAGAGAATCATTGATTGGCTGCCTCCTGCACGCCCCACACTGGGGATTGAGCCCACAACCTGTGCATGTGCCCCAACTGGGAATTGAACTGTGACCTCCTGGTTCATAGGTCGACGCTCAACCACTGAGTCATGCCAGCTGGGCTAGTTTTTCTCTTCTTAATGATAAGATGGGACTTATCCCTAGAGATGGTCATTATGGGACACATTTAGAGTTATATAACAGAGCTCTTTTACTTTCCATTCACAGATAACTTATGTAAGACCCAGCCTGTGAGTATGACATCCCTGAAATCATGAAGATGGCCAGTTCCTGAATGGTGAATGGCAGTCCCTTCTACGTGGGGCTGAGAGGGAGAAATTGGAGCAAGAGGCATGTCTCTATTGCATTGTGCACCCAAACTGGAGGGCTGTTCAAAGTCCCCCAGTGAGTGGAAGTGCTGCTGAGCTCCGGCCTGGTGTGTGCCAATAGTTACAGGGCCTAGTAGGCAACTTGCTTTCACTGGAGGTTTACATTTAGCTTTATGTTCTTTAATTTTTTCTTTGTTGCAGATTGGCTCCCAGTGAACTGAATATTAAAAAGATATTACAGGGAGGAACAACAGCCCGGCTGATTGTTTTCTCCCAAAATGGAAGCGATGATGAGCGAACGCTTTCATTTACATAAACAATCAGTTAAAGGGGCCTCGCCGAACGTGAGCATTTATATTTGATGACATCCTGATTGTAGCCATAAATAACAATATTTTTACTGTTGGGTGATAAACCTCATTACTCAGCATGTTTTAGGTGAGTGCGCACTTAACGGGGTGATCGGGAGATGATGGAAGACGATGATGGGAGATGAAGGAGAGTGCTGGGCAGAGTGGGGGGAGACCACCTTGCCAATGAAGGTGGGTAATGAATGACTTCACCCAGGGCCCTGTATGGTGAGGCCTTTGATTCATCCCAGGCTGACATGGACAAATGAAATATATTGAAGCAGAAAAGAGACGTCACTCACTCCACAAGCCTGTGTCCAGAGACAAAATGTGCCAGGCTCTGTCCTTGATGAGCTGGTGGTCGGGAGGGATGACAGGGGCCCCCGCAGCCAAGTGGTGGCAGGGCCATGGGATGCATGCATTGGAGCAAAGAAAACAAGTTCCTCGGAGTAGTTTTAGTTGTGCACGTGATTCTGATTTTATTGTTTTGTTCTTTTGCTTTGTTTTGCCTTTTGACTGTTTATCTATTAATTTTAAAATTTTAGTTTCAAATTCTTGTACTAAGGTCTCACTTTCTTCCGTAAAGCTCACTCACCTTTGGTGCACAGACTGATGACTTTTTATATATGTTCCCACTTATCTGACTGCCATCCTGATCAAGACACAGAATATTCCAGCAGCCTGGAGGTCAAGTCTTCCTTTTTAAATAGGAATTCTTGAGTTAATCAAATGTTTTAAACCCAAGGGTACCCTTCTTTATAAACCCGGATAAAAAGATCATACAGACAAATATAAAAATACGTTAAGAAAAGATGTGAAAGAGGCAGGTATTTGGTTAAGCCAGATACTTTCATCTGATGTTTCTGTAAAAGTATTTTGTGAATAAAATTAACATTTAAATCAGTAGACTTTTGGGTGAATCAGATTGTCATGCATAATCTGGTGGGCAGGTCTTAACTATTAAGACCCACAATCAGGTGAAGGTCTTAATAGAAGAATGGCCTTCCTTGAACAAGAAGGAATTATGCCAGCAGATGGCCTTTGAACTTGAGCTGTAACTCTTCCCTGAGTCTCCAGTCTGCTCTCTAAGCTGCAGATTTTAGACTTACAAAGCTTCCACAATCATATGAGCCAACTCTTTAAAATCTCTCTCCTGCTCTCTCAAAATATACACATCCTGTTGGCTCCATTTCTCCAGATAACCCAAGCTAATATGCCCCACAAGACCATTTTATTCTGGTAGTTTTCATGATGCTAGGCAGCAATCTCTTTTAAAAAGAAAAGAAAAGAAAAGAAAAAGAATGGTCTTTGATGTTCTGAAGGCCTGTGTTGGAATTCTGGTCCGGGCACTGACTAATGTTTTTACAGCCACAGGTGTCTTAGCCTTACTCTCCTCATTGTTATAGAGAGGTAATGAAATCTGTGCTCTAGTCTACTTGAGAGAATTAAATGTTTTTTCTTTTTATTGATTTCTGAGAGAGGAAGGGAAAGGGACAGAGAGTTAGAAACATCAGTGATGAGAGAGAATCATCTATCGGCTGCCTCCTGTATGCCCCCTACTGGTGGTGTAGCCCACAGCAACCTGGGCATGTGCCATGACTGGGAATTAAACTGTGACCTCCTGGTTCATGGGTGGACACTCAATCACTGAGACACATTGGCCAGGCTACTTTCGAGAATTAAGTGATGAGTTGTATTTCACCTGGACTATGATGAACACTGGCCACATGTGGGCTCCTCCTCCTTCCTTCTGAAGGCAGACCACATTCTCCCGAAGAAAGTCAGCAAAGAGAGAACTGGAGAAAAGGGTGAATGAAGCGCCAATTCCTTTCCTTTAATTCAACTTTGATCCCTATGGCTTAGCATCATCAGAAACTGGTCAAACATTGGATGGCTTGGGGAGGGACTATAACTTGGAGCAAGACAATTAAATAAAAGAAGACAGATAGTTACAAAATAAGGTCTCTGGTCCTAAATATTTCTGTTTATTTCCCTCACGAATGCCCTGATGTGTTAACTAGCATTTGGCTATTTCACAGTTGCTACAATCATTTTGTCAAAGGTTGGAGGGTTTTCTTTATCTTTGAAGAAAAAGTTAGTTTACAGTTTATTAACTTAGAGTACTGGAAATTCCTCCCAAGGGCTTTTCAGCTGCAACAAGACCTCAGAAAAGTGAGTCCTTAGCACCAATCTGGAAGACTTAAAAAACATGAATAGCTATCATTGAAACAGCAGGGGGAAAATAGATTCTCCTTTTTACTCTCTTTGCACTCGGAATCAAGTTTTATTATTTTCCTCATAAACACCTTGAGTCTGACTTTTCAGTTTTTCCCCCCACAAAACAAATAGCTACTTTCTATAATGATGATAATTATATAGCGCCTAAGGGCTTAAAACACATCCACTTGCATGCTTTCTATTAACATGCAATGAGCTCACCCCAGAAAAGGAAGATATTCATTGATTATGTCTTTTTTAGTCGGAGGAATTGAAACTCAGGGAGGCTGACTGGCTTAACCTAAGTCAGGTAGCCACAGGTGGCTGAGAAAGGTCTAGAAACAGGTCTCTCTGGGTACTAAACCTGCGCACTTTTTTGTGATAATGAGCTGTATGACCACATTAAACACATTGAACAACCAAGCTGAGGACCAGCTTCCTCCCAATACCCAGGTCTCGCCCTCCACCTTGCTTATTATTTTTCCTTCCCATCTTTGGAGACACATCCAGATATGTTTAGATCTTGATAACTCAAGACTTATTCCCACTCTGAGCCCAACATTATCAGTTGAGTCCCTCCAAAGTGACGCAGTGTAAGTGAGCAACGGGATCTCCTGTTTGGAGTTCAAGTCCTCTCTCTGAGATGTAAAAAGTCCATGTTTCTTCTCTCTCACCTCAGTTTTCCCACTTGAAAATGGGAAGAACAATATCTAACTGGCAGCATGCTTATCACTATTGAATAAACAATATGCTCCCATGTATAAGGGTTAGAGTCAAGCATACAATAGGTGTTTAATAAATTAGTAAACAAAGAAAGATGTCTAAGAAATGGTGTGATTTCTGGCTCATCTGATCCAGCCACTAAAAACATAAAAAAGGAGTAAATTCATGTGCAGTGTGTCTCCTGTGTCTATGCCAGGTGTTGGTACACGTGTTAAGTGAATACAACCCCATCTGCCATTTTGGGAGCAAGGGGGTATAGAGTATAGCACCTTCCTGAGAGCAAGGCCTCAAATTCCCCTGAGCTCTGACTAATTCCTCTGTCTTTTCCAATATGCCATGTTTTTCTCTGTTGCCGGTGGAAAAGGGATCCTTTCACGGGGCCATAGGAAAGCATTTTGGGACCCACGCATGGGAGGATGAGATGTAGTGGTAAGACTTGTTGAGGAGGAAATGAAAGACTGCCCTAGGACCACAAATCTCATCTCCGACCATCCTGCTGTGAAAGAAGCCCAGCCTTTTCCTCATTGAGCCCAAAAGAAAGGCCAGGTCCAGAAATTCGGTGCCATCAGTTTAGTCCAGGCCAAAGCTTAGCCCAGCTCAGTCTCTGCCCCCTTCGCTGGCTTGGTCTCTGCCATCTCCACCAGCTTGGTCTCTGCCCCCTCTGCCAGCTCAGTCTCTGACCCTCCATACCCCCTCCACTAGCTCAGTCTCTGTCCCCAGTTGCAGTTCCCCTGGTGCTGCATTGCTGTACCCAGGCTTGCACTTGGAGTTTGTGCTTAGAGTCCACCTGGCTGCCAGGCTGCACAGCTGGTGGTCCCACATGGCTGCCATGGAAAGAGAACACATGAGAGTGCCAATGCACTAAAATCCATGTTACCAAGTGAGAGAGAGCAAGAGCGTGAGAGAGAGAGAGAGAGAGAGAGAGAGAGACCTTGCCTTTGTTTAGCTTCCATCATCTTGAGCTTTCAAACTGATCAATCTCCCAGTTTTTGCAATCTGATGCTGGGCCCTCCCCCTAAGAGTCTATTTCCTAGATTTGCTGAGTTTTCTGTCCGTTATCTGATCCAATCCTTCTCCCAGGCTAGACACTTCCTCCTGGTGGTGCCATCTTAGTTCCTACTGCCCATGGGCCCAGCAGAGGAATTTCTCCTTTACTGTTCTCACCCTCCTCCTGGTAATCCCTGATAAGGACTGCTAATGATCTTTTCACCCACTTTGGGGATTAGGGCCTGAGGGCAGAGGGTGCAGGGGTTCCCTGGGGAGTCTATGAATGGCGCAACTTCCTAGTGAAGCAGGTTCAATGTCCAACTCAGCTCCCTCACTTATTATGTTTAATGCCTGATTCCCTTTTTTTACTTATGCATACCTATGCTAACATCTCCAGTGGGCTTTCTGGTCTACCCAGTGTCTACTCTACCGAATTAAAGACCAACCGTGTGTTTGGTACCAAGGATCTTTTACTCAGTTCTGTTGCTGGAGGATTGGGTTGGTGGGATTCCTCCCTTGCTCTTGCGATATCTTTAGAAAAAGAATTTTAAGATTTGCACAGGAGAAAGGGTGGTTTTTATTGGTGTGGAATTCTATTTCTCAGGTAGCAAAGTCCCATTGTCCTTAAATCAGTCCTAGAAAGTACATAGGCAGGGCTCCAGCAGAGCCAAAAGCCAAGCCAGTGTCCAGAGTTTCTGCTTCATGGTGGAGTGGAGTCCAAAGCATCAGGCTAGATTCAGTTCACTAATCCATCATGTGGGTCCCACATGGCCATGGGCCACGTGGGCGGGCGAATGCAGAGGAGCGCACCCCTGCAAACAGGAGTTCCGAGAGAGCAAGAGAGCCAGGAGCACAAGAGACAAGCAAGAGATCCCTTTGTTCAAGAGTTTAAATAATAAATTTCCGGTGCTTGCAGTGGCCACACCTATTCTGACTTGTTCCAGGTGTAACTGACAGGTGAGCATCTTCCCAGGTCACCCAGACCTAACTGGACAGGGGTCTAAACTGCCTTTGTCCAGTCCCTTTCCCCATCAATCTGTGGGGAACAGAGCTGGGGAGTGACAACTGCAGCTTTCTGGCATGGCTAGGTTACCTAGTCTTCCCTTTCCTCCTTTCCTGTCATTTAATAACCAGGTTATTGTCAAGGTGTCAGTCCACACAGCAGCCATGGGGGTGAAAGTTGGAACTATCCAATAAAAGTAGGTCAGATGTGGACTTCATCTGACCAGCAAAGACACAAGGAAAAAACAGGTACACAGAATATTCACAAATATTTCTTGCTTTGGAACCTAATTTAGAACCATTCAAGTTGCATAGTTCATGCAATTATAAAATGGAACATTTTGTAGGGCTGTGTCATGTACAGAAGCGATGAAGTATCATCCAGTAGCTATGGAATGCAAAGGTGATTTTAAAGCTGCATTTCAAGAGGCGCTGGAGGAATTATTCCAGCCCTGAAATGGGCCATGCAGGGAAGTTGGAGCCATGGTGTCGGAGTGGAAGCGCAAGCTGAAAGTGCAGCCAGAAACTCAGTAAAAACAGACTATTCACCTGGTTTCTGCAACGTGTATGACAGGTAATCCCATTACCTTTGGCCTTGGATGTGTGTGTCCTGTGGTATGTGCCCCTCTCTCAGCCCCTGCTGTACATTCAGACCTGGGGCGGGTGGCGTGGGGCTGGCTGGAGGGGCGAGAGCCCGGGTGAGCATGGGCAGGAGGCTCAGAAGAAGGACCTGTGTCATTTACTCTGCAAGTGATGGAGATTCTCTCATGGTCCAGAATGAATTGTCCCTTGGGGCTCCCAGCAAGAATAACACGGTTCACTTTTATAGCAACGCATGTTATACAAAGTCTTTGGTTGCTGGAGGAAACCGTCTCGTCGGGCATGCTTGCAGGGGAACTCTCTTGTGCCCTTTTCTATCTCTTGCCCCTAATTTTCTCAAGGGCACAGGAGATGCCTGGCATGCAGGATGGTAATGAGGTGGCCGACTTTTCTAACATCAGAATTTCAATAAGGACGGAATTTGCCTCCAAAGAGGACAGTGATCTTTTCATGAACACTGTCCTTTGTCCTGAGGCACCGAAATCCCCAAATCCCTGAAATATTTCATCTGCAGATAAGATAATGTTGCTCTAGCCTGGGTTGAAAAAGAAAGGGGTGGGGGGAAGCCATCTATCAGATGTAGCCCGGAAAGTCTTGTCGCTTGGGGAGAAGGTAAATTAAAGGCTTCTATCTTATCTGTAGTTCAATTAAAATCTTATTTTTGGTCCCCAGCAGTGCAGCCCGTCGAAGTCTTTCCACAGGAAAAAAAAATAATGCCATTTTCATAGGTGGACGTTGGAGAAATCTTCAATGGGCATTTCTGTATATGATATGGGCTATTTTTCATGTGTGGGAGAAAGGACACAAATAGTGTTTTGAAAGAGACGGGAAACTTTGCAAAGGTGGAAAGGGCAGAGGACGGGTTACCCTGGTGATTCTCTCTTGCAGGGTCTCCCCCTCCCCCCACTGAGCCCTCATTGGAATATTTGCAAACCCACTTCATGTACTTAAGAAGTCACAGCAAAGAGGGATGAGGGGACACACCCAGGGAAAGGAGTTGGGAGCTGAATATCTGAATATCTTGTCAGAATCCTTTCGGATGCTCAGTTCAGGGTCAGCAAAGATGATGGAGAGAGAGAAGCCAGTGTTGAGTTAGAGGATGTTGTCCAGGAAAGGAACTTGCCCTGAAACAGCCCAGTAGGACGCAGTGACTGAGACCTAAGCCCCCGCCCCATGAACAACCATAGACTAAAGCAGGCATCAAGCAATAGATCACTCGATCAACCGATCCATCAATAAAGCTATATTCAAGGAGATACAAAACTATACTCCAAAGTAACATAAGGCAAGTATAAAATGTGAGTTTTCAAGCCTTAGGAAGGAAACCTGAATGAGGAGTTTCTGTGTGCAAGGCTGTGCTGTGTAACTACGGGTGGGAGGGGCAGGGAGGAGGGGACAAGGAAGCTGGCCCTGGGCTGCAGGGAGGAGGGAGGTGGGAGGAGGGAGGAGGGAGGAAGGAGGAGGGAGGAAGGAGGAGGTATGGACTATATGACTGGCTTTGTTGCAGGTAATCAAGACAAGGCTCAGCAGACCTCTGTACAGGGCTAGATCATGAACGTGTCAGGCTTGGCGAGCCACAAAGTCTGGGTCACGGCCATCCAGCTCTCTGGGTTCTGAGCAGAAGCAGCCCTTGGGGACATGCCAATGAGTGGGCCCAGCTGCACTGAGATAGGACTTTACCCCTGGAGACTGAGATTGAAATTTCATATCATTTTCACCTTCTCAAGTATTCTTCTTCCTTTGACTTTTTTTTTTTTTTAATCCTGTAAGAACCAGCCTCCACTCCCAGACCATGCAAAGTGGACGATGGCCAGGTGGCCCGGCAGGAGTAAGTTTGCCTCTTACCTTCTTACCGCCATGACGTCATCAGGGTCCTTGCTAAAGGTGCGAGCTAGAAAATGCAGGCTCTGCGGTGTGAGGCAGCCCCTCGTCCTGCCCAGACATTCCGTTTGCACGGGGAGGGTGGGGGCATGTCCTCAACAGTCACTGTTGTCATTAGGAGGAGTGGTGGGCAATGGTATGAGGAGGACTGGGCTGCCTTACTGAGCGACCTTTTCCTGGGCACTTCCCCAGGCCAGGCACCGTTCCACATGCCTTTCCAACTCCTGAACCCTTAGATCCACACCATGAGGTCGGCATTCTTTCTACCACTGCTTCGCAAATAAGAAACTGAGGCCAGGGATCGGCTAACTCGCCAGAGAGCACACCGCTGATGAGAGGTGGATCCAGAGCCTCTGGGCCTGGGGTCGGAGTGGGCCGCGCCCGTGGAAGCGCAGTGCGGGAGCCCAGGACTCAGACCCTCCGGCCTGCGATCAGGACTCCACCCACGCGCCAGTTCCAGGGCCAAGCATCCCACCCTCTGGGCCTCAGTTTCCCCAGCGGTGGAACAGGCCATGATTGTACCAAGTTCATAAAGTGAGGTTGAGGAATAAGAATCGATGGTTGGTATCCAGTGCCTGATCATGTGGGTGGATGTTTCCATTCGCTATGAATTGCACACATTTTCAATAACTTGGCCACACGTGGTGTGGTGCCGTATTGCTTTGAAATGGCCCCTTTCTGACTTGGAGAGGTTCTTCTTGAGTCATTTTATTGCATCAGGATTTGGCCCGTGAGGCTGTGCTCACTCCACCCATAAACATAAAGTCTGGTATTTCAAACAGCCTGGACGGGTCCTGAGGGTCTTACAGACAGGCCCTGGGCCCCCCAGGAGTTTACACGGAGTCTCACACTCGGTGTGGTCTGGACCCAAGTGACACAAAGCACGCTTAGAGGATGCAGAATCGGCGGGCTCTGAGGGACCTGGAGGGGGGTCTGGTCTGACCCCTGGCTCTGAGGGCACCACATGCAAATCAGGGCCGCCAGTGCTCTGGCTGCAGGGGTCCCCGGCTCCTCTCACGGGGAAATCCATGCATCAGCTCAGCTAAACTCCACCCGGGTTTACGTGAAGCCCGGATTGTTTTAGGTGATGGGATTCCTAAGTTTTGGGTACACTGTTTTCTTTTCAGTTGGTTTTAAAATCAAGACCGGAACCTGCCACCACACCCCCGGTGCCCCCACTGCAGAAGTGCCAGCGATTTGACAGCCTGATGTGCAGGGTAAAGGCCACACGCAGGGCTCTTCGGACTCTCTCTTCCCCATGGGAGCCGCAGCGGTTCCGCAGTGCTGTGACCGCCTGTCAAGCATCTGAAAGCATGCACCAGCCTCTCTGAAATTGGGGTGCACCTTCACATGAGGGGCAGCTCAGGAGGCACACTCTCCCCACTTCAGCTGGGGACAGCCATGGCCCTGCCCTGAAGCCTGCATGTGTGCGTGCATCGGAGGGCAGCCCTGCAACGTGAAGAGGTACAGAGATAAAAGCCACCCCTGCCAGGCCCCTAGGACTCAAAAGTCTGGGTCCTGGGAACATGGCAAACTAGTCAGGTTAGCCACATTCCCAGGAAGAGCCCACAATCTGCTGTTTCACCCAGTTGTGAGGCTGGCTTAATAGCCCAGCACTAGTGACTTAATTCTTTCGTAAATTGTTTTAAGAAACACTGTTTCACCAGTGCTCTTGTGGGCAGGGAGGGTGACACTGCCTGGCGAGAGGGGGAGACCAAAAACACGGACTCAATAGGAGAAGCGGATGAGGAAAGCTGCGGTCAGTGCACAAGTCCTGAGGCTGCCGGCTCCATCTGTCCTGTTACTACGAGCGTGACCCATGGTAAGACCCATCTCCGTGAGTGGGAGGACTTCTCCCTGTAGGTGTAAATGAAAGCTCTGAGAATAAGAAAGCCTCATGCCACAGTTCTATTGTCAATGTTCCCTCTTATTCTTTCTTCCCTTTTCCTTAGAGGCAGGAAGGTATTGCTTCATCTTACACCTGACGGCATCTTAGAGCCAACAACCTGGTGTGTGGTCACCATGGTCACCATGGGAGCAGGGGCCCAGGAGAAGAGAATAGCCTTCGCCCTGAGGACTCACAGTCCAGTGTGAGAGGGCATCAGGCCCAAGTCCTCTAGGGGTCATCTCCCCGAAGTCCCCCTTAATCTTGGGGCGCACCCACTTACCCTTCAAGGCTCCACTGGACTATTCCCTAGATATGGCCTCATCTCTCACTGCCGAGGAGTTAATGGTTTCCCCTCTGCACCTCTACAATGCTTCCTCGGGGTTGTGGGTTCCAGTCCTCCAAGCACTTTGGTTTCAATCCTGGCATCTCTGCTGGAACAGGACGATGGAGGCTGCTAGATCTCTGTTCCTTCATCTGTGTGGTGCGTGTACCTCACGCTCAACTGGCGTGGCTGATCTGGGGATTTGATACATTACTACCTGGGGGCACTGAGAAGGTGCCTGGCAGCGGAGAGGTGGAGCTGACGGTTAGCCTGCGCCATGTCCGCACGGAGCTGCTGCAATTAGATTCATGGTGACGTAGGCTTGTGTGCAGCGGCCCGGGAGCTGGAGCCACGTCCGATGGCCTCGTTTCTCTCCCTGCATGTGGGCAGCATTTGGCTCGGGGTAGGGAGTCGATCATTAAGCCTTTCAATAAACACTTATTAAATCAAACACCCAGTAAGCATAGGCCAGCATTCTAAGCTGTGGTCACAGGGAGCTTGAACAATATTTGTTGAGTGAATTAAGGAATGATTATTCAGTTTGCAAAGAATAGGTGGTGCCCAGAAGACCACCGGGCACCCCTGGCTTGGCCAAGGGCAGGACTCTGGAGGTCATCAGCTGTAACAGGCCACGGACTCCAGATGCGATCTTTATGTCATGTTTTCCTGCGTTTGTCTGAACTAACAAATGTTCTCTTAACATTACAGCCAGCACACCTGCTAGCAAGGTGTTCAACGGCACTCAGGCTCAACCTAATTTTTTTTCTTTTTTTTAATTGCATTTATTGGGGTGACATTGGTTCATAAAACTGTATAGGTTTCAGGCATACCATTCTACAGTACATCATCTGTATATTGTATTGTGTGTTCACCACCCCAAGTCAAGTCTCCTTCCAGCACCATTTGTCCCCCTTCTACCCTCTTCCACCTCCCCCTTCCCTCTGGAAATCACCATAATGTCTGTGTCCATGAGTCTTCCTTTCTTTCTTTTTCTTTACTTAATCCATTCACCCCCTCACCCAGCCCCAGTCCCTCCTCTCTGAAAGCTGTCTGTCTGTTCCCTGTATCCATGAGTCTGTATCCATGTTGTTTATTAGTTTATTTTGTTTGGTAGATTCCACACATAAGTAACATCATATAGTACTTGGTTTTCTCTGACTGGCTTATTTCACTTAGCATGATCATCTCCAGGCCCATCCAATGTGTTGCAAAGAGTAAAATGTCCTTTTTTATGGCTGAGTAGTATTCCATTGTGTGAACTAAGTCTGTGGAGGCTATCTCTGACTCGGCCAGGACCATGGGACTCTTCGTCATATTAAAGCTCTCCACCTGGAGGAGTCTGGGAGATTTAGATGCCAAGTGTTCTAACTTCAGTTACTCCTGAACCCTCCTTCTGTTCTACCCATCCTCTCAGCCAAGGAACTCACTTGCGGCCGGTAACCTTTCCCTTTGCTTGGCACTTCCAAGCTGACACGGACTCCATTCATCTTCCCGTTCTCTGTTGGTTCTGTTTTGGTTTCTCTGTGTCCTTCCTCCCTAAGGGGGACACTCTAGGTAGCACTTGTGTTTGCCTCCATCCAGCCTGGGGATCTGCCTTCCCTTTGACACCCTCATAGGTAACTTCCCTGCTTTCTCCTCATCCCGTAGCATTGATAAGAAGGGGGTACACACATAGCCCTGCTCTCCGAATATTTCTGAGTTGCTGCCTCTGGGCATAGGGTCAGTCTGTTTCTGGACCTATGTTAGTTTTGGCTGATGAGTCGTGAGCTGAAGAAACATAGGTCACATCTAGCCACACTATTTATTTATACACAAAGTCCCTCCAGGTCCCTTTGTCCCTTTGCTCTGTGACCAGCAGCACAGAGATGGCAGCTGACCCATCAACAACACTCTTGGAATGAGGTGGTAAGAGGCAGACCTATGACCAACCTGGAGCATGAGAAAGGAGTAAAGTGTAGTTGGTGTAAATTACAAACATCTGAGGGTTTCCTGCTACCACTTTCTACAACTTTAACCTACATTTCCTTCCAGGTTATAATGACCCGGTCATTGTCTGTGTAATGTGGATGAAGTCCATGTAACTTTTTTCATAAGGCATCAGCCAAACATTTCAAGATCTGTAAATGTGCATCCATGTGCTTCTTATGCTAAATGCCCTACAGTATGTTGCCAAGTCATGTGCTGACGACCCAATCCTGGCATTTTTTGCAGTTGAAAAGTAGCCTAAAGCTGCCTAACAGAAATGTTAGTCTTTAGTGGGAGGGGCTGGAATAGATGATGGTGGTGGGCAGCCTTATGAGCCATTGTGTCTGATGCAGGGTTCGCTTAGGCTCATTCATAGTGTGGAGTCATTTCCAAAAGCCGGTCGCCCCTCCGCGTGGCAGTGGCATCTAATATTTCTAAACATATTTCGCTCAGTGACACCTTAATGGTATACAATAACACTGGGCCTCCCTCTCAGAAAAATGGATACTCTCATTTCTCTAAACGTTGGGCCTTTAGCTTCAACCATTTCCATTTAAATGCAAATTTCAATCATGCTGCCTTTCTGGGTGCCAACATGAGAGTGTGTGGAACTGGTAGCAGCTGGAATCCAAATTTCAGGGGCTGGGAGCTGCTCCCTGCGGGGTCCTAAACAAGTTCAAGTGGCTCCTTTTCCTCTTGTCCCCTTGGTGCTGGAATCGCCTCAGAGGAAATGCTTTGCTTCCATCGGCAGGAGTAGCCAAGTGAGGAGCAAGGATGGCACCCAGCACAGGAGACTCAGAGACTAGGGTACCACGTGGAGGCCCCTGAAGTGACCCAGGCTTGTCCCTTAGTCCTAGGTGCTCACAGACAGAACCCGGGGCCCAGGGACCCTTCAAAGGGCTCCGACAGACAATGGCTGCACATTCCCCAGCCCAGGCCTCTGTCACCCTCAAGTCCTGAGTCGAGTCCCTGCCTTCCTGGCCTGATTGACCCCTCCTTGTCTATGGACAGACTTCTGGGGCCCAGGCCAGGAGGACAACCCATACCCCCCAGTAGGGCAGAATGGTTGGCATAACCTGCAGAGGGGTTTGCTGAGCTAAGATTTTAGGGGTAAAGTGGGGGTGTTGATGGCCCTCAAAGTGCAACTAGTGAAAAATCCTGGATCCACGGAGAAAGACTGCTGGGACTTCAGACAATTCGGGAAGCTTCTCTCTTAGAGGAAAACACTTAAGTTCTGGAACCATTCAGCCTTGGTTCAAATCGAACAATGTTGTTCCAATCAAACTCGATAGGATGGTGTTCAAGTGCATTGACCCAGACCTGCAGTTTTCACAACAATCAGTAGAGCCAGGAATGGCAACTGCATCTCATGAGGCCGTGGTCAGGACACCCAGGCTGATCATTCATGGAAGAGGCTCAGGACAGTGCCTGAGCCCTGTGCGCGCCCTGGAGGGTCCTGAGGGGCAGCGCGGGGATGAGGAGCTGGATGCAACGCTGTATGTATCCCTCCTTTGTCACGTGGTTGTTCCCTCTGCTTGGAGCAGAGAAATCCTTCCAGACAAAAGACCTTTTCTTGCAAAGGAAAGGATGCAGGATGCGTGGGGAGGCCTATATGATGGCCAGCCTTGTCTTGAGACCAGAGGCAGCCGGCGGGGAAGCAGCATGGGAGAGGAGAAGGGAGTGAGCCTGCTGTGGAAGGAAGGAAGGGAGGAAGGAAGAGAGGGAGGAAGGAAGAGAGGGACGGAGGGAGGGAGGGAGGAAAGGTGCTTTTGTAGCCAGTGAGCCCATGTGTGAGCCTCAGACCTCAGGCTTGCTGGGCAGAAACCACATGTCATCATCATTGGGAGCTGGTAGAATTTATTTAATGTTCTGTCCCTTAGTGGGTAGTGGGATGTGTCTGAGTGAAGACGCAGGCGGCTCTAGGTTGCATTCCTGGGAGACAGTGTCAGGGCCACGGGAGGAGCCACACTGTGAGGTGCAGTAGAGCAGCTCTGAGGAGGGTCTTTGCACCACCTACACACTTCTGAGAACAGAACTCACCAAAACCTGATCCCTGGTCAAGCTGAGCACTGGCTGTTGGGTAGAGAAGCAGAGAAAACCGAGCTCTATGTAGCAGGTAAAATACAGAGCTAAACAGGTGTGTTTGGGACCGATCATGACCTGAAAAGCAAGCGAAGGTGGGTGGCGTTCACCCCAGGCTGGTGTGTGTAAGTGTCTTGGTCAGAGGACCCAGAGGGAGGCTGACGTACAGCTGGGAGGGTTTCCAGGTTCACCTTGTAAAGTGTTGTGAAGAGATGGGAGTGCAGACATGAAAGACAGCAGCAGGGGAAGGCAAGGGCTGGTAATGCAGCTAAACAAGAGCCCATCAGAGCAAATTAGGGGAGTGCATGCCTGGATGGGGTTCTTCTATGAGATCAGGAATTTCTTAAAAGCAAGAAGGAGGTCGCACTGAGAGGAGACATGCTTGCTATGTGCTTGTTCATCGAATAATGGATAAAGGCGTGGATGGCTGAGTGACTTTGTGAACGGGCTCACTAAATGCTTCTCCTTCCTCCCACTTACATCTCCAGTAGGGCTCACCTGCTCTTCCCTCTGCCAGTGGTGCCCCTCCCTGACCTCCCCCACTGGTGGCCCCATCTTGTCATTTGGCTTCTGCTCAGATATCCATCAGCCGACCCCCAGGGGCCAACTCCTCTGCCTGTGAACCCATCGCTTGTCACTCACCATCACATAGCCCTGACCCATGATGTTCCAGCCACTCACCCATTGTAGGAACCTGCTGAAGCTGTGTTTGTTGGGTATCGTGTGCTCCCCAGCCCGCCCTGGATTGCCAGCTGCACTAGAGCGCAGGGTGTGGGGATCTGCTCACCTCTATTTTCCCAGAATCAGAGGCTGACCTATGGCAGATGCTCAATGACTCTTGGTAGAATCTATCAATGACTCTGTATCCACCTTCCTGTAGCTACTGTTTGTAGAGCACGGAGGTCATCCTAGGCCCTGTTCTTCTCAGTCATTACGGCAGATCTTTGTGCTTCTATGAAAATAGATACTGTCAACCGCACTTTATAGATTGGCAGCCTCAAAATGCACACAGACACACACACACACACTCACACACACACATGCCCGTGAGCGCTCACACTGTTGTTCTTTTAGGACGAAGCCCCTGCAGATCTCTGAAAGTAATGGGAAAGGTCCGAACTTTGTGGGCTGGGACCAGCTGGCCAAGAACCCAAGGCACAGGGGGCAAGCAGAGCAAGCATTTAAGAACACCCCATTCCCAGGCCAGCCCCGGTTTCCCAGGGCCAGGAATGTGCACGGCACGGCGGGCTGGCTCCCAGCAGATGGGGCGCCCTCCCTGCGGGGCAGGGCCGGGCTAACTGGAGGCAGATGTTGCAGCTTCAGGAGTCAGGCCGGTCCCTGTACGTTTGGGAGAACTTGAAAGAATTCTGGAAGAGCCATCAATCTTGGACTGGAGCCTTTTATCAACCTCTAATTTATCATGGTCTCTTAATTACTTTGACTGGAGAAGTCGTAATCCATATGTATTGGAAATTTGGTCGGCACTGGCCTGCTTCTCATGACCAGGGCAGCTCTTGACACATGTGATTTAACTTAGGGCGATTCCGCTCGGCGGCCACTTGCTTCTCGGTCCCTTTGCTGGCAGGGCTCAGCCACCGCACAGACGTTCTCTGACCATCTCCGTGGCGCCCAGTTCCACACTTGCCCGCAAGAGACAAGCAGGAGGAAGAGAGAATCACTCTCAAGAAACCTGATCTCGACTGGAGGAAACAGACAAGCAGACAATTCTCCTTGACAGTGATAAATGGCACGGGGGCCCAGCAGGGGCTGCTGCATAGCAACCAAGGAAAGGCACATGCCTAAGCCAAGGGCATCAGGGGCGGCTGCGTGCAGGAGGCAACACCCTGTCCTGAGACGTGAAGGCCTTTGCAAATGAGGACGGTGCAAAGGCCTGGAAGAAGCGGATAATGTGGAATGTTGGAGAATTAAAATTCGCCAACTGTGGCTGAAACTGTAGCAGACAACTGCAGGCATGTGGATGGGGCCTGGCACATGGTAGCACCTCTTCTCTGAGCTCCAGACAACCCAACGTGCCTACTCAGCATCTCTATTTGGTTGGCTGATGGGCCATCTCACACCCAATATGGCAAAAACGTGGCCAAAACTCTTGCTTCCCTCACCTCCCCTGCTCTCTGCTCCCAAACCTACCCCATCTCCATGCTTCCCTGCCTCAGTCTATGGTGTCACCATGTAGCCATTCAGTCAGCCCTGACCTGGAAGCCAGACTTGCTTCTTCTCTTTCCTAAACTCCCTCATCCAGTCCATCCAAGAGTTCTGCTGGCTTATCTTCAAAAGGGGTCCGAGTTTGTTTCTCTGTCCCCCCGCCCCCCGCTGCTGCCCCCCAGCCCCAATTTCAGCCAAATTGAGGAAATGAGCTCCTCTTCACCCTCCCTCTTCCTCCCTCATCTTGTCTTTCAAATCTTAGCCCAATTGCTGGGTCTTAGCCTTCCCAGATCACCACCTACTGGCTGTGTGACTGTGGACACGGTGCTTAAACTCTCTGCCTCCATGTGTAACTGTCAGAAGGATATGAGGAGGCACCCACTGGGAAAGTTGTCTGCAAAGAGATTGCAGAATTATGTGCGTAAAATGCTCAAGCCAGTGGATGTCCCACTGCACCTGCGCAGTGACGAGGAGCTAGAATGCAGCACAGCAGGGCAGGTCCACCAGTGACGCTAGAATTCATTCGGAATGTCCCTGCAAAAGACACTGCAGCCCCGGGGCTGGCCTGGTCACAGGTCGAGGAAAATGGCCCTGTGAGAAGATTCAGTCCTCAGAGGTTTGATGGTCCAGCAATCGGACTTCTTTGGGTTAATGTTTTCTCATCTAAAGAAGTGGGAATTGTAATATTTTCCTCTTGTTGAGGTATTTTGTGAGAGCTTGGGCACGCACTATCATGAATTGTCCACTTTACACACGAGGAAACTGAGGCAGAGTGTCCCAGTGAGTAGATTGGTCACATAGTGGCTATATATCAGACTACCCATGCCCAGACTCCAGAACCTGTGCCCTGGACCACAGGAGGGAGGGGCGGCTGGGGGTGGCCTGCAGCTCCCTACATGGCAGCAGGAAGGAACTCTGCTCAGGGCACCTGGAGGTCTTTAGGAAAAGCTGGGGGTGCCACTGTGTGATCCAAGGACTGTCCTATTGACCCCCAGGGGACACGCTCTGAGAACGCAGTGCACAAACTCTCAGTCCTCCGGTGTCTGGGACACACAGTCCCACCTCCATGTTGAAGCATGGTAGCAACCATGTTTGGGTAAATGTTTAATATTTTAACCCTGCTGACTTGGCTTCTGTCATTATTTGCTTGCTAAAATAATAGAAAAGTTATTTT
>NW_005360391.1:152707-201383 GCF_000412655.1 Myotis brandtii | reverse complement strand
CGAAACTATAATTAATCTTTGTAGATAACTAATCGGCTCAATCTAGCTTCTGTAACAAACTGCTTTTTTTGCAAACCAGGTTCCTCATTCCAAACCCCGAGATGTAATCAATACCTTTGTGAATTTTGCCTATATAAATCTGGTGTTGCGGCTATTTAAGCACTACGAGATTTGGAGAGCAAATTGCCCCCTCGTAGTCCCGGCTTCAAAATAAATGTGACTCCTTAATTCAACTTCTTGAGGCATCCTTGTGTGATTCGTGGGGTACATTACAACAATGTCTCCATGAGTAGGATCTGTTGTAAGGGCCCAGGAGACATTCATGTCCTGTGCCTCCTGGAAATACCAGTGAGAAGGCTCAAAAGCTCCATCAACCAGAGCCAGGAAAGCCTGGGACAATGCTGGCCACGCTGGGATTTTGCCCCTGCCAGAATAGTGCCTGGGGCAGCGTATCCTCATTTCCCAGGTAGCAGTCTCATTTTTGCACACTGGCCAAGAAGTAATGGGACCTGCCCCCATGGGCTGTCCACCCCTGGGCTGGGCTGTAGGGCGTGGACATGGTCCCCTTGGGGAAGCACAGTTTAGGGTCCCACCTCCCCCACTTTGTCCAGTTTTCCTTGTGAGTTTGTTTGTCTTTGGTGAAGGAGCAAGAGCACTGGAACACTGATGAGCAGATAGTTTTAGATTCTCATTAAAGTTGCCCCTGACTCCACGCTCATTAGAGCCACCCTGTTGGCAAAGATTCGCTCAGACTCTACCACATGGATTCAGATTCTGTTGCATATGGAGGGAAGTCAGCGTGAGCTCTGTAACTTCCTAGGGAAAAGGGAATGTTGGATACAAACGGGTCCCATCTGTCTGGCCTGGCCCATGCTTCTGCCCCCAGGCCTGAGGCGACCCTGTCTCATCCTCGCTCTATCTGCTACAGGACTTCATGCTCTGCCCTGGCATCAGCGTTTCTTTAGAAACCAAAGATTTCCTTCAAGTTTGGCTCAGACGTGGCCCTTCCCTTCTGTTCTGGTTTAAATAGTGTCCCCCGAATACTTGTACCAACTGGAAGCTCAGAATGCAGCCTTATTTGGGAATAGGGTCTTTGAGGTCTGATCAAGTTACAGTAAGATCCTACTGGCTTAAGGAGTGAGTAGGTGAAGAAATAATACAAGGAAAACTGTTGTAGTGTGAGTTGCATCCCCCCCAAGAGATCTGTTGAAGTCCCAACGCCTGATACCTGAAAATGTGACCTTATTTAGAAATAAGTGAGAGGACATCACACTCAATTAGGATGGGTCCTAATCTCATATCACTGGTGTCCTTATAAGAAGGGAAAACAGAGACACAGGGCAAAAAATGTCATGTGAAGACGGGGACACCCAGACACTGAAGGAAGACGCCCTGTGAGGATAGGGACAGAGACTGCAGAGATGCCACCACAAGCCACCAAAGCCCGGGGCCACCAGAAACTGGAAGAGGCAAGGGAGGACCTTCCTCTAGACTTCCTAATGCTGCAACCTTTTAATACAGTTCCTCATGTTGTGGTGACCCCCAACCATACAATTATTTTTGTTGCTACTTCATAACTGTAATTTTGCTACTGTTATGAATCATAATGTAAATATCTGATATGCTATATGTGTTTTCCGATGGTCGTGACCCACAGGTTGAGAACCGTTGCTCTTGAGGCTTTGGAGGGATCACGGCCCTGCCGACAGTCTAATTTTGGACTTCCAGCCTGTGGAACTGGGAGGGAATAAATATCTATGTTTAAGCCAAAAAAACAAAACAAAACAAAACAAAAACAGATCCTACTGGCTTAGGGTGGGCCTGATCCACTGACTGACTGATGTCCTCATCAAACGACAAAGGGCATCTGGACACAGAGCCAAGCACAGAGGGAAGCTGATGTAAGGACGCACATGGGGAAGTGCGTGGGAAGATAGAGGCAGACTTTGCGGTGATATGTCTCCGAGGCAAGGGCGCCAAGTGCCGGTTGAAGGTTTGGGCCATATTCTCGCTCACAGCCAGAAAGAGCCAATCCTGGGGTGAACACCACCCACCTTCACTTCCAGGTCCCTTGAAGTTCCCATTGTCTAAAGCCACCCAGTTCCTGGTTATTTGTTCCCGCCACCCGCCCCAGGAAACCAACACCCCATCTCATTAACTGATAGGGGCGCCCTTGTGTCTCTGTTGACCTCACTGCTGCCCAAGATTTTCCAGGGCTGGGAGACTTCCATTGCCAAATCCAGGCCCAGCCTGCCCAGCACGAGGACCTGCCTCTAACCCGCTGGAGAAACTGAGGCAGGTCAGTTTCAGTCTTGATAACTCATGTCTCTCTCCCTCTCCCATGTGTCTCCTCTGCATCGGCGTCCTTCCTTTTGACTTCTGAATGTGTGATCCAGCTTTCTGTCACTTGCAACTGACATCCAGGGAATGCTGAGAGCCCCATGACACGTCAAGCTCTGGGCAAGGCATGGAGGAGATAAAGCTGGCCTCTCAGGTTGGGTGGCACATCCCGGTTTCTGTCTGCTGGTGTCTTTCCTGAGTCAGACTCCCCCTGACTGAGGACACCACCTGCTGTGGCCCCCACATCTGTTACTCCTCAGGGCTTTTGGAGTGGGTATATTGATGGGGGTGGCTTTTGGGTAATGCACCTCCACTCCCAATCCATATGGATGGCGGCTCTTTCCCACAGCAAGAGAACCCTTGAGTGGCTCAGGTACCCTAATCAGGTGCCTGTCAGAGGAGAAGTGGGGGAGGTGGGGACAGAGGCCAGATGCAGAGGGTAGATGCAACCACAGCCGGGTTGATGTTCCGAGGCAGAGCCAGCTGGAGATGAGGAAGGGTCTTCTGCCCGGTGGGCAGTGGTTCACCTGTAAGAAGTGGTGACAGGTGGCACAGACCAGTGATGGGGGATGGCCGTGGCGGGGAGAAAGTATTGAGTAGGACTTGGTTGGTAGAGAGATCTTGGTGAGGGGAGGTCTGTAAGGGGTCATGGATGGAGATCTGGGCAAGCATGGGGTGAGGTTGAGGTGGGTGTCTCCAGGCACATGATAGGAGGTAGAGCAGGAAGTGGTACAGGCAGGACAGAGGACCCTCAAATGGGAGGATTCTGCCCCTGGAAGCACAAGGCCTTTCCTAGAGGCCAAAGGACCAGCCTCTACTCACGACTATAATCACTAGCCTGGGGGGAGCTCCAGGCCCAGCACCCAGTGCCAGAGGGAAGGTACAAGACTCCAGAGTAGGGTTGGAGATGAGTGACACTCTTGGCAAATGCCCAATGGAGTCTCCAAAAGCACAACAAGAGCCAGCATCCAGGATGGCTTGGGCGTGGTCTCCGGAGACTCTACCAGGATCCTTAGGTCATTCCAGGTCAGCACCAAGGACCACTGGGGGAGGTGAGAGGGAAAAGAGCAGTGTTTGGAGAGAGCAGGTATGGGTGTTCATCCAGGTAAGCCTCCAGCTTCCAGACCCTTTCCTGGGCGCCCATCTCTGGGAATGCTCTCCTGTCCACAGCCCCACCATGGTCTCAGTGACTTGTGAATGGGACATTGTGAGGAATCAAGATGGACCAATTTTAGAAGGTGGCCGTATGGTGTCTTAAACCATACGGTGTAGTGGAAGGGCTGCATCTGCATCAGAAATAAACAACAAGAAGTGATGGAGGAAATAAGTCACAATAACTTGGTCATTTCCAGGATGATAATATTAAAAATATACATACAGGGTGGGGCAAATATAGGTTTACAGTTGTGAATATGTGAAACAGAGTTTATTATTGTATTATTCTGTATTAATTATTGTATTATTTTCCATACGAGCAACTGTAAACCTACTTTTGCCAATCCCCATATATTTCTACATGCCTCGCAGAATTTAAGATCAGCTGCAAAGGGGAGGCCATGCAGGATATTAAAAGTTTAACGAGGTGCAGTTTCAGAGGTGTTAACATTTGACAACCAGAAACAGCAGTAGCTAAAAACTTATAATCTGAAACAGACGATGAATGATGGGCTTGCTGGTTGCTTGCTCCGAGCACCGCTCTGGCCTGCAAGGGTGTCCGAGGAGGAAAGAAATCAACCTGAATTCTAGGCTGGCATGTGAGCCAGCGGAACACTTAGCCTGGGCGCCTCAACCCTAAAACAAGATGGCCTTGTGGTTTGTTGGCCAGATGAAGGTGATGAATGGGAGCTTCCGGCATAGCCCCAGGACCATGGTGGGTGCCCATGGCAATGCTGATAGTGGGCCTTGGTGCAGGTGTTGCCAAGGTTTACCAGCATTAAGAAGTTCCCTACGTTGGGATGGTGCAGAGGGGCTGTCTTCTGCATCATGCCAATGGTCCTTTGCTATCACTCATAAAACTTTCTGTAATAATTTGATTTTGCCAAACGTTCACATCTGTTCAAACAGCTCAGAGGGTAGTGAACCTGACTCAGCCACTCCTAAAGGAATAACCCATTTATTAAGAGGGTTTCAGCGGCATTGCTGGAATGTGTCCAGGTGGCTGATTTCTACA
The DNA here is from genome assembly GCF_000412655.1 of Myotis brandtii. NCBI lineage: Eukaryota > Metazoa > Chordata > Mammalia > Chiroptera > Vespertilionidae > Myotis > Myotis brandtii. The sequence goes on along the minus strand of NW_005360391.1, from coordinate 196,873 downwards.
GGAGAACGGAGAGGGAAAGTGGGCTCGGATGTGTCAGAAATTTCAACAAGGCCCCAAGAGAACTCTGGGAGGGGCCCAAGGAGCTCACCTTCCAAGCCAGCTTTCTGGATTCTTCTGTGATACCTTACCTGCCTTGTCTGTGTGGGCGTCACCTCTGGCTGCTCTTGTTTTTATTTTTTCATGTGCACATTGGTCCCCCAAAGATTTCAAGGTCCTAGAAGGCAGGCTGCAGCTCCAGCATAATGCATTTGCTCATTCATTAATTCATTCACACTTTTATTCATGCTTTTATTTATTTATTTTTAGTTGTGAGAAGCACAGACTGTAGTCTTGTTCAAAGGCCGGTCTAAGCTTGAATTCCATCCCATCTCTCACTGTGCATCTTAGTATTTTTTTGTTGGAAGAGAAGACATGGATAAAGTGGCCGCATCCCTCAAGGAGCACAAGCTCTAGTGAGAGGAACTGGTTTGCAAAGAACTAGGGATTGATTATAGATTATGGGTTATTACAGCATGGTGGTAAAACTCATGAGGATGTGTTGGACATTTTTTTTCTATTGCCAGATACTTTCCTATGTGCTTCATGTGTATCCACTCATTCAATCCTCACAAAACCCCCAGAGATCAATCTTTTTTTGAAAAATCTCTAGTTGACAGTAAGTCAATGAATTTATAATGGTGGTAAAACTCATGAGGATGTGTTGGACATTTTTTCTATCGCCAGATACTTTCCTATGTGCTTCATGTGTATCCATTCATTCAATCCTCACAAAACCCCAAGAGATCAATCTTTTTTGAAAAATCTCTAGTTGACAGTTAAGTCAATGAATTTATAGAACTTTCTTATCAGTGTGGTTTGTTTGAACCCATAACAGTGCCTGATGTTTGCAAAGCCCTTCACAGTTGTCCGATTCTCCCCATTCTTATCCATCGAATCCTCACAAGAACCCTGCACCATGGGGATGCTTATTTTTCAATACACTTTACAGACGAACCATTGAGCCATGAGGAACCTAGGAAACACGTCCAGGGTAACTAGGGCTGGAGCGGATTTCCCTGTAAGTTTGGGAGCTTCCTACCTCCACAGCTGTCACCTCCGTGTTTCTCTGAGCTGAAGGCAGAGCGTTCATCCCAGAGTTTGGCAGAAGTGCACACGTTGCTGGGGTCTCTGTCAGCGCAGGCAGCCCAATCCTCTCTTCCCTTGTGCAGTGTACGACACTCTTTCCATCTCCATCGGGACCCCTGCATTTCCTTCTGGAACCTTCCCACTGCATTCACTGGGTGCTTCTGACCATTCCTGTCCAGTTAGGTTTGCTTGCATTTTTTTTTCAAGCTGCATCTCATTTCTGACTCCTCATGCCAGCTCTGATGGGCTCCTTGCATGATGGCTCTGCCTTTGATCCGGCTCCTGGGCCATTATGATGCAGGATGCCTTCGGTAAACTTCATTAACCTGCTCTCAATTCATGGAGGATGCTGCAAAGTCAGACCAAACCCTTCCCACCTTGTACTGCATGGACTAAACCCCTGGACCACGAGGCATCATCACTTTTATTACCTTTAATCTGTTTCTGAACCTGAATGATTTGTCTATGCTCATCTGCATGACTTTGGCGAATGCCAATTTCAAAAGATGAAAGTTCACGCGTTTTCCTGGCGCCAAACACAGATACTTAGCCTGCTTCCTTCATCTGGTTTTACAAACCTATCAAAAAGAAAAGATTTCTCCTCCACAGCACATGTTATTATTTATAGGTACAGACACACTATTATTTTATATTATGATTCTGAATCTTTCAAATGTTTCCTGTAGCCTTTGTTCTGTTGTTTCTCTTATTAGAAACTGTCCTTTGATTTACTGCCTGGGATTGTTCTTTCTTTTCTTGAACATTTACTAGCTGTCAGGCATCTGGTGCAAAGCCCTGTGCCTTGAAGGACACAGACAAGGGCAAGACCCATGAGAAAGCAATTCCACCCAAAAAGAAGGGGGCCAAGCAGCCTTGCCTGGTCTGACCGTGTGAGTGGACCAGCACTGCGCTGTGGTTGAGTGTCTATGTAAAGGATCGCACTTTGAGTAACAGCCCAGCAGGCAACATTGAATAATCCTCCCCTTGAACCACGACCAAGGGAACTGTGAAATCAACAAGTGGGACCCCAACACACCGAAAGACTTCAGCACAGCGAAAGCAACAATCAGCAAAATGAAACCACAACTGACAGAATGGGGGGAAATATTTGTAAATCATATACCAAGAAAAGGTTAATATTCATAATATATAAAGAACCCGTGCAACTCAATAGCAAAAATGATCCTATTTAAAACATGGGCAGAGGATCTGAATAGATATTTTTCCAAAGAAGACATACAAATGGCCAGTAGGTCCACGGGAAGATGCGCACCATCACTAATCATCGGGGAAATGCAAATCAAAACCAAGTGAGACATCACCTCACACCTGTTAGGGTGGCCGCTAACGGAAAGTCAAGAAATAGCAAGTGTTGGTGAGAATGTGTAGAAAAGGAGACCCTTGTGCACTTCTGGTGGGAATGCAAATTGGTGCAGCCACTATGAAAAGCAGCATGGAGGTCCCTGAAAAATTAAAAATAGGACTGCCTTACGATCCAGCAATCCCACTTCTGGATTAATGGCTGAAAAAAAAATAAAATCACCATCTTAAAAAGATACCTGAACCTCTATAGTCCTTGCAGAATTATTACAATAGCCAAGGCATATGAATAATTATAGTGTCCATCAATGAATAAATGAATAAAAAAGTTGTTATATAGAATGAAATATCATTCAGCCACAAGAAAGAAGGAATTCCTGCCTTTTGTGACAACATGGATGAATCTTGAAAGTGTTTTGCTAAGGGAAATAAGTCAGACAAAGACAAAGACTGCATGATCTCACTTACATGTGGAATCTAAGAAAAAACTCATAGAAACAGAGAGTAGGATAGTAGTTACCAGGGGCTGGGGCAGAGGAATGAAGGTAATTTGGAGAAGTTGGTCATAAACTTGTGCTTATAAGACAATGGAATTCGCGGGTCTAATGTACAGCATGATGATTGGAGTTAATAATGCTTGAAAGTTGCTCATAGACCTGATCTTAAATGTTCTCACTCCACGCCCTAGCTTTTTGAAAATGTTTTTCAAGAATAATTCCTTCTTCCAAGTAAAAATAATTTCTTCCCTCTCACTTACTGCTAGTTTAAAAATATTCTATTTTAGCCCTGCCAGCTTGGCTCGGTGGTTGAGCTTCGACCTATGAAACAGGAGGTCGTGGTTTGATTCCCAGTCAGGGCACATGCCCAGGTTTCGAGCTTGATCCCCCATCAGGGGGCGTGAAGAAGGCAGCCAATCACTGATTCTCTCTCATCATTGATGTTATTGATCTTTCTATTTCTCCCTTCCTCTCCCTTCATCTCTGAAATCAATAAAAATTTTTTATATATATATTTTCTATTGTAGGACATTATTATCCATTTCTATCCTGTTTTCCATCCCAGAGCAGTTGGATTCTCAGCTGTGAGTCCAGTAGGTGGTCAGCTCCCGTTCTGGTCCTTCGTCTACCCCGTGGGCTGCCTTCTCATACTCAGAGAGGGAGGTGGCATTGTCATTAGTCGCTGAGCCAATGACTTCATCCAGCAACAAACTTCTGGAAAACAAGAACTGTGTCCCTTTCTTCCAAGATGTATTCCCCAGTGCCGAAGAGGCGGCTGGCGCCCAATAAAAACCCTATAAATATTTGATGAGCGAGAGGGTGAGTTACTGACTAATGAAGTTCCCGGCCATTTCGATCGGCACTGTATATTAAGCATTTACCTCTTTTAAACATTGTTTCCATTTATTCAACACGAGGCTGCTTATCTCCCTGCATGCTCTGTGCTAAGCACTTAACAGATAATCACGCATTTATTCTCCTGGACCGCAAATCTGTGTGTTTTTATGAGCTCCACGAAGGAGTTGAGAACAGCAAGACTTAGGAAAGTTAATAGTTTACCTCAAGACCGTACAAGAAGGAGTCTAGGCCTCAGCGACTTCCTCCTCAAATGCCCACCCTTTGCTACTTGCGATTTGGACTCTGCCCTCATTGCTCTTATGAAAATGTCTAGTGGGAGGATTCCCAGTGGCTTGTTGTATTAGTGAGGAGTCAGGCTTGCTTGCTGGTCCCGGGCTGCACTGTGCGGTCTGCATGAGTTTGCTCCAGCTGCTGTAACAAGTGCTGGAAGTGTCGTGGCTTGTAACAGGAGACATTGGTTCTCTCATGTTGTCATTAGTAACTGAGCCAATGACTTCATCTGGCAACGCACCTCTAGAAAACAAGAACTATGTTCCTTTCTTCCGAGATAGAGTTCAGCGGCCACACAGTCTGTCACTGGGCTTGTGAGTCTTCATCACCCTAAACAAGGGGAGAATGACTATCGGCCCAAACTCATCAGCGGGCCCTGACCTCATGACTTCTTATTTTCCAAGCCCCTGACCTTCCACAGCATAGGGCCTGTTGGCCACCACCCCTCACAACGCCTACTGTGACTGTCCCCTCTGGGCCCACAGGGGTGGTCAGCTCAGCAGTCCTGTCCAGGCCTGAACCCTGGCCTAGCTCCACATGCCTGGGGGGTCCAGGGGCCCCCTGCAGAGTGAGTAGGCAGAGCAATCCTCTCCTTAGTGATAACTCGCACCAGAACTGAGCAGGCCTGATGCTGGCGGGCACCCTGGAGCACCAGCCCCCCAGTCTACTCCACTTCCCGGGGGGATCAGCATGCCTGACCTGTGTCATGGTCCCGGGGGACACCCTCACTAGAGCTCCTGGTGGGCAAGGACTCTGTAGCGACTCGACAGCCCAGGGGCAGGAAACCTGACACCGGACAGCGGTGACACACAAACCCATCCTACACCAGCATGCGTGTCATCTCAGCCTCGGGGCCCTCCCACCCTGAGATGCAGTGGCTCTGGGACCCTCCTCCTGCCCTGGCGCACCCACAGTTACTCTGCCTCCCCAGCTGTGAGGGAAAAATGCCCTCCGGCCAGGCTCAGGGTGGCGCTGCTTCCAACATCACGTCTGTGCACACACAGAGAGGGTTTTCCACGCTCCCCTCCCCTCCTCTCCTCCCTCAGCTTCACCACCCACCGGCTTTCACACTCCAGACCCTGCGTGGGCTCCCACAGCCAGCGTCCCCCTGCCCCACATCTCCCGTGCTCCCTCTGCCTCCCAGTCTCCTGAGGCCCTTGCCCCCAGGAGATTCGTCAGTGCCCGAGGTCAGCAACCCCCACCCAGACCCTCTTTTCTTGACCCCTGACGCCTGCCAGCTCCTGGGACACCATGGCACCTTCCAGGTGAGAGGTGAGCGCCTGACTGTCAGACCATGTGGGTTCAAACCCCGGAGCTACGGCAGGTCGGCTGTCGGAGCTTGGGAAGGTGCTGACCTGTGGACAGGCCTGGCGCCTCTAATTGCTCACTGAGTGGTGATCACTGCCCAGTGTCTGTGAACGTGTCTCCTAGTTGATCACATGTCTCGTCCTGAGAGCTAGGAGTGTGGTTCCATCACTTTACCTTAGGAGCACAGAGGCGCTGTAGCTGATCTAGGGTCCCTGGCTCATTTCCACCTAATTAGACCACCAGGTCTGCCCTCGGTCCTCTTCAGAAAGCTCTAGAACATCACCCCCCACTCAGGGAATGTCACTTGCTCCCATTTCCTTCTCCTCTGGCCACCCCTGGCCTCTCCCCATCTCCAAGTGGATGCCCCCAGTCCTGGAGGCCCCTGCCCTCCAGGGGTCCCCGCCTGACTCCCATCTCTGGGTCCCATTTACACACATTAAATCCCACTGGTCCTTCTGCATTTCAGTCTCCCTGATTCCCCGAGCAGTGCTGTGCCTCCCACAGCGGCCGCCTTTCCTGCCTCTGCACTGGCTGCCGACCCCGCAGCACCTGTGCCCTGGTTCTAGCTTGGGTCTCACCTTCTGGACCTGCCCAGCCCCCTGCCCGGCCAGCAGGGATCATCTCAGCTTGGCGACAGCTGTGAGGAGTCACTGACCACCAAGGGCTGAGGTGTGTGATCCACTTCCCTGTTCTTTAGACATCCTCGCAAGTCAGCAGGAGCTCTGCGGGATCTCCACCCCCACTCGTCCGTGTGCCACCGGCCTTTTCTGGGAGGTCCAGTGCCTGGTGGGAGCTTTGCAGAGCCCGTGGAAGGCACCCAACTTAAAGCCCCACAGAAAAGGAGCAGGCACACAAGGGGCCACCACTGGACCCGGGCATGGTGCCAGCCAGGCTGCATCTTCTGGGCCTCGCCCCTCGGTCCCTTCCACCTCAGCACCTTGGCCATGACAGAAAGATGCAGAGGAGGGCAGGGCACTAAGGGCTTGCAGGGTGCCAGCAATGCGCTAGGCACGTGGCTGCCTTTGCCGCACGAAACCCTCAGGCATCTTTGCCCATTGAGCGAAGATGTGAGAAAATTGAGGGTGGAAGGCCAGGCTCCCAGATCAAAGTGCATACTGTCACTCAGTGGCAGGAAAGGGATTCAAACCCAGGTCCCAGACTCCTTCATTGTTTTCCCGCTAAACCACATGTCTCTCTCTGCAGGCTGGCCTGTGCTTTTGATTACTTTGGGGTCTATTCTAGAAATGCTGGTCAGAACAATGAGGGAAGGGCTCAGGGTCCAGGACTAGCTCACCAGCCACAAGCATCATTTTCCCCTGAGCTAGAACTAAGTTTTATAAGTAAACTAGAGGCCTGTTGCACAAATTTGTGCACAGGTGGGGTCCAGTCAGCCTGCCCCGACTGGGGCCAATCAGGACCAGGCTGGCCAGGGGAAAGGGACATGGGAAGTTGGCCAGCCACCCCTGCCTCTGATCGGGCTGGTTGGCCAGCCGCAGTACTCGTCATAGTGACTGGTCGTTCTGGTCGCTTGGCTTTTATATATTATAGATATGCCAAGGAAAGAGAACACTTCACTTGGAAAATTCTGGTAATTTGATGCATATAAACAAACTCCTCTATAAGAGCCTTTGTTACACTGGGGCCTGCAGGCAAATTACATCAAGGAGAGAACAGTTTTTTGTTGTTGTTTGTTTTTATTGATTTCAGAGAGGAAGGAAGAGGGAGAGAGAGAAACATTGGTGATGAGAAAGAATCATTGATTGGCTGCCTACTGCATGCCCCATATTGATTTCAGAGAGGAAGGAAGAGGGAGAGAGAGAAACATTGGTGATGAGAAAGAATCATTGATTGGCTGCCTACTGTATGCCCCACACTGGAGATGAGCCCTGGCCAGGAATTGAACCGTGACTTCCTGGTTCATAAGTTGATGCTCAACCACTAAGCCATGTGAGAAAGACTGGAAGGTAGGCGGGCTCAGTGCTGAGGGCCGTATTCCATGACTACTCACTGGTGCCAGGCTTTGGATAGGTGCTTTTACATGTGATGTATGCCTCCCTGGGGCCTTTTGGGTGGAAGCACCTCTCTGTTAAATAGGTCTGGAAACTGAGGCACTGGTACAATAGTTAAAAAGAGACAAATTAGGGATTCAGCGGAAGACAGACCGATGTCAGAAGCTCAGCTCTTAACCACTAAACTTGACTCTCACCAGCCCTTTGGGTAGGAAGGTACTGTTGGTGATTCCAAGCCAATGGGGGCCTTCAAGATGAGTGGTTGAGCATTTAGTGTGCACCTGGGGCTGCAAAAGCACCACAACCAATGGCTCACAAAAAGAAGTGTGTTCTCCACAGTCGTGGAGGCCAGGAGTCTGCAATCCAGGTGTCAGGGGGACTGTTCCCTTAGAAGATGCTGAGGAGAGACTCCACCCATGAATGTCTCCTGGATTCAGGCAGCCTCAGGTGCTCCTAGGTATACAGATGCCTCACACTGGTCCTGCATCTCCACTTGGCATTTCTTCTGAATCTCCAGAGAATATCTCATACATATAATATGGGATTCTAATCTCTCAATTTATAAATTATCTTTTCATTTTAATGTTTTTAATCAAGTATTTTTTCCTAATGGTTTGTACTATTTGTGTCTGTTTTATAAAATCCTTCCTTAAAGTCATGGAGACAATCACACTTTTTTCTAATAGTCTAAAGATTTTTCTCTTCATATTTATGTCTTTAATCCATTAAAACTGATTTTCATGCACATGGTGTGAGGTTGGGATTGAACCTTTTACCATATTGATAACCAATTATATTCCAGTAGAATTTGCTGAAGAGCAACCATGGAATCTTTGCTTTTTCAGATTCAAGGGTACTTGGAGAGGTAGTTTTTTACTCACATCCATCTCATATGCTTCTTCATTCCATTCTAGACACATCAAGACTCATCAAAACTTGGATCATCTTCTCCAGAAGAAGAGTCAAAAGACTTAAATAAAGTTTCAGGGATATAGAACCCCGACATTTACTATGTGAACCATCATCGCATAAATATTTGCATACATTCTGTCTTTGGAGAACTTGATGTGCCTCTGTTCACAGTTCAACTTAAAAATTATCAGGAAGAGATGAACGTTCTCATTAGTGAGATGACACAAGTCCCAGAGCAGTTGGCCATTAGAGCCACGTGCAAAGGCAGTTGCTGAGGCCACCACAGAGAAGGTCTTGGGAGCCACCCTCAGCTCCATACCTCTGCCTGAAACCCTTTCTAGCACTTTCTGTGCCCTGGGATAGGTGGTCAGGCAAATCCTTAGAGTGAGAGGGCCTTATGGCTTATCCCTGGGGGACCAGCATAGTGTGAGAAAGGAACTCCAAGTTTATTTTTTAGATACCACTGCAGGTAAAGAAAACCCAACAGACATCAAATAGCTTGAAGAGGGGCAGGGGAGGAGAAACAAGGGGGCTGGGTCATCAGGCTGATGGGGACAAAGGAAAAGCCAGATGGGCAAGGGACCCTGGGGACCAAGCAAGAAAGACAATAAGGGTAACAATAACAACAGCTACTAACCTCAATGAGCACATACCTATTCCGGGGCTTGCCTGGTGCTGCATACCTGATATTTATCAATCTCCTCGTCATGCAGAAAGCAGATAAGGAAGCGAGGCTCTGAGATGGCGAGTGGCATGCAGGTCGCCCATACCTATTCCGGGGCTTGCCTGGTGCTGCATACCTGGTATTTATCAGATCTCCTCGTCATGCAGAAAGCAGATAAGGAAGTGAGGCTCTGAGATGGCAAGTGGCATGCAGGTCGCTCAGTCAGTGCCGTAAATGGTTCTCAGACCTGGAGCTCTGACCAGGAATAGCTCACATCACTGTGTGTGTCCAGCACAGAGCCAGCGCCTGGCACTCAGGTCCTCAGGAAAAGCTTGGTCTGTTTTCCCCGAGGAAGAGAGTAACCCACTGTTAAGCAACATCTAGAGTTTCCGAGGCCCTGGAAAATATTTTTATGGATCTTGGGCCCTTCACTGCTTATGACTCAAACCTATTTTGCCGCTTCCTGTAACTGTGTCCAATTGATTGTCCGCCTGGCTGAAGGGACAGGGCGGGCTCCCACATCAGGTGCACCTGGTTAGAATTCCAGCTTCACCACCTCTTCGCTGCAGGGGATGCGGGCACAGCCCCCTGACCCTGGCCCCCTCACCTGTAACACAAAGCCTGCGCGGTCTCCCTGGGGGGTCGCCGTGCTGACTACTGACTCAATGCCTGGGAAAGGCCTGGCAGCCAGCGGGCCTTCGGGGACAGATGGCAGCTACTCCTCTGAGTGCCGTGGCCTTCTGGCTTGGTGGTGTCACTTCCTGGTGCCTGGGAGCCGGTGGGAGGGCACACATTCCCACGTAGATCAAATGACCACTTTGGTTGATTACAGGCTTGGCTGTGTGTGTTTTAAACAACCTCTCAACACTTGCCCTCTTGGCTGTAACAGAAGTGAGTCAGAGGGGAGCAAGTGGAAGGCGGAGAGGAAGCGGAGAGGCCAGACACCCCCAGGGACAAGGCAGCGCCTGGGCCTGTCTCCCCACGCAGGTTCCCAGGTACAGGTGACGGCCCAGCAGCTGGCGGCCAGCTGGCAGCCTGTCCTCCTGGGTCCTGAGCCTAATGAGGGAGCGGGGAGCTGGCGGGGAGCCTTCTCTAACGGAGGGTTCCTGGAATCAGAGGACATGCACTCCGAAACACTTTGTCAACACTTCTCACTTAGGGCCCTGGCGTTCGCTAAGGCAGACAAGAAAGCCCAAGTGACAGCCAAGGTCAACAGTGAGTCACTGCGGACGTTGCCTGCTGGCTCCCCATGCCTTCTCCTTGCTCACAGGCCACCTTCCCACGGCACCCACGTGGATCACCCACGTGGAGCACCCACATGCCAGAAGGAGCTGGACCACGAATTCCCATGATAGCAGGATCACCTCAACTACCACTAACCAATGATCACAGCCGGTGTTTACTGAGTATCTACTATGCGCCAGGCACTGGGCTGGGACCTGTGTAAGCGTGTGTGTTTATAATTTCTATTCAGTCATCATAACAAGCTATTCAGTTAGAGACCCTTCTTATTATCTCCATGTTAAAGGTGAGGACATGGAGGCTGAGTGTTGCAAAGACACGAGGTTAGGAAGAAAGGAAGCCAGGATGTGAACCCAGGCCTACCCTGAGATGCGGACACTGCGAGGGCCCCGGGAGCTCCTGGGGAAAAGCAGTGCTGTGTTCACTCTGAAATAGAGGAAACAGGATGCAGCCCGGTGAGCCGACAAGGGTCAGGGTCCAGCAGAGCGACCAAGATGCAGAACAATGGAGCTCAGGTTGCAGACACCTGCATTCCCGCCCGGGTGCGAGCGACCCCTTCCCAACTCTGTGAAGATGGTCAGGCTCCTTCACATCTCTGCCAAACGAGGTGACAAGAGTGTTGGCACAGTCTTAGTGACATCTTATGCCCATGCGTCCCGCCGCCTGGCCTGCAGGAAGTTCAAAGAGCTGTGACACAGGACAGAGGTCACACCGCTGGACCGTGGTGGCCGAAGCAAAGCCGGGGCTTGCTGAGGCTCATGCCTGTGTTCTTTCTACAGCACAGCCGCAGCTCGGCTGACTCCCACACGCTATCGGGGGCAGAGTGGGTCCAGCAACCTGCAGCCCCCTGCACCCGCTCTGGGACTGGGCACTCAGGTGTGCCACAGGGACTCGGAGGGTGACGGACAGCTCTCCTTGTCTCACCAGGCAGTCTGGGTGATGGAGGAAGCCTTCTCCTACCTCAGGGCAGGGCTAGCGCAGGCCAGGGCAGCTTTGTAAGGGGACAGAGGGCTGGGTTTTGCCCACCACCACCTCTAAGTCGGAGCTTCCATGAACACCGAACAAAGCAGCCCCAAGTCTCTCCAACACCAATTTATTTATTGTAAATATATTGTTTTTGATTTTAGAAAGGAAAGGAGAGGGAGAGAGAAATAGAAACATCAATGATGAGAGAGAATCATTGATTGGCTGTCTCCTGCACACCCCTTTTGGGGATTGAGCCCGCAACCGCAACCCCGGCATGTGCCCTTGACTGGAATTGAACCTGGGACCCTTCAGTCCTCAGGCCAACACTCTATCCACTGAACCAAACCGGCCAGGACCTCCAACATCAATTTAAAGAGTGGGAAACTGAGGCCCACATAGGAGCCTGGCCATCCAGTGAGTAACAGAAGGAGGAGGCCGTGATGAATCTCAGCTCTCAGCCTCTGCGTGCGTTTGGGTGAGGGTCCACAGCCTGGCACCACAGGAGTGGCTGCTGCTGCTGCTGCTGCCTCTGCTGGGCCCCAGGCCCCCGGGCATTAGAGCCAAGGCCGGAAGACTGCCCCCCTGAGAGCTATGCTGGGCTTTACCCAGGTCACCCTGCATCTGGAACATGGGATGAAGGCTGTTTTGCTTGACGCTTCTGAGACTCTGTGAGAAACACATTCGAAGGCTCCTGGCCCAGCACAACCGGGGAGCTGCACTGCGTGTCCAGAGGGAAATGTCGAGCCTGTAAGCTGATGATTTCGTAGGACAAAGCCTACGATTGAGTGAGACCTTGGGAAGCAAGATACTGAGCTTCAGAAGCCCAGAGCGTCTGCATCCCCAGGGCTGGGGTTCACCTGCTCATGAAGGGCCCCGGGAATGTGATGAATGAAGAATGAATGAATGAATGAATGAATGAAACACCGTGTCACAGGCTTAAGTCACTGAGCAAATGAGTGGCAGACATGGGAGTCATATTCTGTGTTTTGTAGATTGCAGAGTGCGAAGTCCTTCCAGGGTCCCCCCCAGTCTCCCCTGCACAGACCAGCAGACCACAAGGTCTAGGAGATGCCCCGCAGCCTGGGGTGGGGCAGGGCAGGCTGGGCAGGCTGGGCGGGGTGCGTGTTAGGTGTTCAGTGCACCTTCAGTTTCTGTGTCCTGGTCCACTTCTCCAGAGCTGGGGGGACACTCACGGGCACTCCCTCCTCACAGCACTGAGCTCCCAGCTTCCCACCCCCTCCCGGGATTATTCAGTGATGACTTTGGACCAGACCAAGGGTTGCCTTCGGAGCAAGGTGATGGAGGGCTGTTGCATCATCACCTTCCCTGTCGTTTTTCTCAGAATCACAGATGATCTTGGAGCTCTGAGCCCCACCCAGGAAGACCACCCAACCCTCCTTCGGAAAAGCAAACACTGCTTTCTCAGCCAGCCCAATGCCTGTCTCTCTGCTGCCACCACTCGCATTTCCTGGGAGCGCGTGCCTTCCTAAGTGGTGCGAGCCAGGTAGCCTTTGCCTCTCAGCTTCCACCTCGGATGATCAGAACCGTTTCTTGGAAAGGTGATTAACAGAGAGATGCTATGAAAATTGGCATCCGAGGATGGCCGGCTCATTATGCGAAGTGCCCATAGATTCAGCTCCAAGCACCTCGTGATTCCACCAGCGCCATTATCTCCCCTGCATCTCTTCTTTGGAGCTTATTACTTAAATAAAAAATGTTAATTGTTTCTGAGAAGTGTGCCGTGAGGAATGGGGCTGCCAGCTCTGAGGAGCCAGGTCTCTGAATCCCCAGGCTGCGGCTGCCTTTCTTGCCTAATGCTGGGCGCTCTCTGTTGGCCAAGCATCCATTTGCGTGGTCTAAGTCACAATTTGCATCCCACGTCGTGTTCACGTGGGGTGTTATTTATGGAGCCCGGTACCCCGGTGAGGAGGGCGGCGCTCTGGAGTAATTAGAATCCTGTCCTCGCTGGGGAGCAACGATGCCTCCCGCTCTCCCCGCCTTCTAATGCGTTCGCGATGGCGCTCTCTCTGCCTCCATAAATAACGCGCTCCATGTAAATAAGGAGTCATTAAAAATTGGGCAGCGCCCGCACATCACTTCATAAGCATGAGGGAGGCACCTGGGAAGAGGCTCATCAATAAACAGGCCTTTTGTAAGCCTTTTGTAACTTAATTCATCCCATTAATACCCACTCGGTGCTGAATGCTGTGGGGATAGGCAGGGTAGTCTGAGCCTGGCCTCAGGGGACAGACAGACCTGGGTGCAGAGATCCCCATATGGTTCTCAGGATCCGTGAAATCTTGGGCATTTCCCCTGGGCTGTCCAAGTCTCAGCCTTCTTCTCTGGACCGTGGAGACAGCAAAGGCTACCGGATTGGTACACCACCATCTATGAATGAGTTGGGTTAGGTTGGGCATATGCAGAAAGAAACTGTATTCTTTCACATCATTCCCTTGCTTTTGTGTTCCATCCCTGTCTTTGCATTGCCAAAGGCTGGTCCAGTCTACTGACATTTCTCGCCTCACTTAACGCTTTGTCTCATCCCTAGCTTGGGCCAGATGGGCTCATGGCCGGCAGTGGAGAAGAGTGATGTTTCCTCTTTCAAACCTTCCTCTCCTCCCCATCCTCACTCTCCCTGGGATGTTGGACTCTTCCAGAGGTGGACCATGTTAGGGGGTGGGTCCAGGGGGGACGGTGGTGCCTTCTGGGCCTGATTCAGTTGCAGGCATTTGGATCCAAAAGTGATTCTTTCTTCCCAGATGCTTTTGTGTGTTCCTCAAAGGTAACCTCCCTGGGGAACCCCTCGGAAGTTCCCTGGTGAGGGTGATGCTCCCTCTAATGGGTCACTTACATGTCCTCTTGAGGCTGAGATCCTCTCACCCTTTAAAGATATTCTTTGGGGCAGAATATTTCTATCAGCTACTCTGGCTGACACCCAGAACTGCTGGAAGCAAAGCTCACCCTGAGGGGTACTTCCTGGCTGTGTTTTGTCACCCAAAGCTGATCCAGGCTTCCACCAGTAGACTCTTCTAGGTAAGACATAATGGTGCCTACGGCCTCCAATCCAGGGTCCACATGTCAAATTCCCCTACGGGCTCTCTTGATGCTTTCTTCTGTTGCCAAAGGAGATGGAAAAGCCAGCATGCCAGCCACTCGAATCTTCAGAGAGACTTCCACTCTCCAATGTCCTTCCCAATGACTTCTCAGCCTGCAGAAGACACCGATGGGCTCCTAGAGGCAGAACCAGGCTGTGCATACTTAAGGATGTGAAGGTATGTGCCACTGTGTTTCTTGGCCTTAGAGCTCAACTCAACAACAGACAACAGGAAATGTCCCATATTCCATGGACTGTGCTGCGGATTGAATGTGAATAGGTTTTAAGTGTTTGGCAATGACCCATACTAAGATGTCAACAAGGTTTCGCTCTCATTGTTGGACATAGTTGAGTACTAAAGGGAAAGCACAAACACATCACACATGTTGTGGGTAGGTGGGATTCTAGAGGCTTTATGTGCTCTAACAGACTATGGGAAAGGTCCTAGCAGCATCCCTAGGTCACAAATGAGGATCTAAGGTGTGGAGGGGCCCCAAGCTGGTAAGTGGACCTGAGAGTGCAGCCCCAGAGCACAGGTTCTTCTTCACCTTCCTATAGGCCCCAAGGTACAAGTGGGAGCGAATCTTTCATCACCCAAAAAGGTGTTTTTATAGGCAGAATTCATTCCGAGGAATCCATCAGGACTCCACTTAAATCCAAACTCCTTCTTCATTGTGCCTAGTTTCTATTGGCAGGAGGCTTCTGCTACAGACTCTTACCGACTGTTCTGCTGTGGTCAGACCTGCATTCATGTAACAGCATCCGAGTTCCCCAGATCAATGTCAAACGGCTCCTTTTCTTGAACTCACACCATCCTGGCACTGATGCTCAGCTGATGCTTTGTACGTTTTCAGCTGAGTTGTCTGGTCCATCTGGTCTACCAGCTCATCTCACCTCTGAGCTGCCATCTCCTCCTGGTTTCTCTCCTTGTTTTGGTTCCAAACACTCCTACTCACAGCGTGGCATTGGCACCTCCGACATAGCATCGGGGTCATCTCTGGTCCTGGTGGTGAGACCTAGGAATGCTCTGGGCCTTTCCTGACCAGCCTCAGCTGTGACCTACACTTCCCTCCCCTTTCACACAGCAGGTTTGCTCACCCCGTCTTTATCACATTGCACTCTCTCATTTGATTTATAACTGCTGCCTCTCCGTGAGATCATCTTGTCATTTGTCTCCTTCATTGTTTTTCCCTGTCTAGATGCAATGTATGTGGTCAGGTGACATGAAGCTAGTCCAGAACCACAGGTCCCTGCCCTCAGTTATCTTGCAGTCTAATAGAAGAGGTCAGGGCGGCACATTTGCATTTGGCTGATACCAAGTTTGCATCTGTTCACTGTGTAAACTGCCTGGGGCGAAGCTCCTTGCTGAGCCTCATGGTTTTCCCCTCTCCCATGAGAGGCTGGACCAGATGATTAAAGGGGCTATTCCCACTTTAAAGAACTCTGACTCTGGAACTGTGGCTTCCCTTCATTTTCCTGGAAGAGGAGACAAGTCCAATTGGAGATACTTGAGTCTGATTAATGCGGGAACGGTTAACATTGGGATGAAGGCATTGCCCATCCCTTCTTCCCTTTCGTCTCCAGGCAGCTTTTATGTTTCTGGGCTTTGATCCCATGATCCCAGCCTGACTTTATTAGTACCACCTGGAGAGGAGCCCGCTCCCCACCAGACACTGGAGGAAATGCAGGAGGCAGCTCCCACTTTCTGTTCGCCTCAGCTCTGATCACACACGTCTGGACCACGCTCCGCCCTCCCCCTGTTTGTTTGGGGAAGATGTGTCTGCCACCAGCCTGCGTCTGAGGGAACAGAACACTTGAATGCTTGCTGACACCACTTGAAAACGGAACCCAGCTTCTGGGATTGTCCTCGCCCAGTAGAACCAGGTTAGGGTTTTTCATAATGACTGTAGTCTGTCCAAGGAACACACACACACAAAACAGGTCACATGGAAAAGCTGGGGAGGTCTGCTAGTCCCGGTGGCTGATTACAGCTTGTTGATGCCCACTGAGGCCTTCTGGCCTGCCCCTTCAACCCCCCCCCCCGTTCTTTACCCCACCGGACAGGAAACTGGATGCCTTCCTGTCTTCACATATGGTGTTCTTCTTTCTCTTGAGGGTCTTCATACACATCCTCTTTACCTGGAAAACCCTTGGCTATCCATTCCTGTACCAAGTCCTATTCACCCTCAGAGGCCCCATTCCCCAGGCCATTGCTCCTGACCTCTCAAGCTTTGCTGAGGTGTCCAGCTCTGTATTCCTACCACATCCCATAGTCAAGCTGGATGCTGGGCCCGCAGCCATGAAAATCAGCTCTGCATCCCTTACCTTCATGGCCAGTCCTACTGTCTGTACATAGGGGAAGAGATGACAAGTAAGCAGGCAGGTAAAACACAGGGTGACAAGTGCCATTCTAGATGACACTCAGGGAGCGATGGACACTGAAGGCAAGGGTGCCCTAGCCAGGTACAGGGCAAAGGGAAAGGCTGCTCAGAGAAAAGCTCTGCAAGCTGAGGAGAGAGGAACTGGAAGGAAAGTGAGCAGCGTGTGCAGAGGCTTTGCGGTGAGAAACAGCGTAAAGTAAGACTGAGAGAAGGGAGACCTTGTCAGTTAGCTTTTGCTGAGTAACAAACCACCCCAACACTTAACAGCTAAGCAAAAAACCAAATGGACAACCAAACAAAATTTTTTTGGCTTACAATATTGGAGGTGAGCTGTCTGGAATGGACTCAGATGGCCATTTCTTTGGATTTGAGAGGGGCTCGCCTAATCTTGGGGGATCCTCACTCCTAAGTCTGAAGACCTCAGGTGGGCCATTTGGAGGTTAGCTGCCATCAGCTGGGTACTTTTTATCTTCTCAGATTACCCCAGAATTGTTATCCTAGTTTTCCAGAATTTCAAAAGAAAGATCAGAAGCCCAAAAGACTTTTGCAGTCCTTGCTTCTGAACCAGCCCAACAATAAGTAAAACCAGTGGCCCAGACTTCACTGGGGTAT
Source organism: Myotis brandtii (assembly GCF_000412655.1). Classification (NCBI taxonomy): domain Eukaryota; kingdom Metazoa; phylum Chordata; class Mammalia; order Chiroptera; family Vespertilionidae; genus Myotis; species Myotis brandtii. Next base: position 179,615 of record NW_005360391.1, on the reverse strand, counting down.
AGACACTGTGTCCTGATGGGAGGAACCTCAGAGAATTGTGACCTTTTTGCCATCTTTATTGGCATGTAAGCCTGGAGTGATCCAGGGTCACATTATAAAAGCACTATGAAGGATATTGAAGTTTAGGTTTTCAAGAAGGGAAAGGAGAAAGATACTAACAATTTCTAAGGATAATTGAGAAATTTCTAAGGATAAGTCCCACATCCATTTGCAGCTATGGTTCAGGATCTGGAAAAGGGCTCGTGCACAAATGAATACACTAGACAAGAAATATGAACTCAGAAGGCATGGGGGGCCAGGTGGAAAACTTCCCTCTAGTGGAGAAGCTCCCCCAAAACTTGGTTCCATCTGCTTTTATTCACTTGAAATACACATTTGCCCTTTAGGAAAACAAACAGGCATATCAAAGGTAAAGTTCAGTAAACAGTAAAAGGATTATCAAGTTAGGGGATTGCCTTGAGCCATTTGGCCAAGAGCAGGGCAATACTATGCTGATTTTCAGCCCTGCTGAATATCAAAGTCCATTAGCCTTCTAGTGGAACTTTCCCATAATTGTGCTAACTACTGTTGGTCTTTGCCTCCAGCAATGGGCTCAATTGAGAGGGTGTTCCCTGGGTACCCTTGTTGGTGTGGAAGAGACTGCTACTTGCCGAACTGGACTCTGTAGATGCATCTGCCTCCAGACTGCCAGGGCTACGGCTTGCTTTGGTCTAAAACAGTGAGTAAGTGCAGAGGTTCATGAAATAAAATGTGAGTCCAGAAATAAACCTTTACATTTACTGTCCCTTGATTTTTGACAAGGGCCCCAAGACCACCCAGTGGGGAACAACTGAACTTTTTACCCAATGGTGCCAGGCATATCCAGCCACTGCATCTCCACATGTAGAGAATGAAGTTGACACCTACCTTATGCCCTGCACAAAATTAACCCAACATGAAGAATAACCCTAAATCTGAGAACTAAAGCTATAAAATTTTCATCCATAATCTACTAACTCCATCTGTGTGCTTGTTTTTCTGAGGTTATCGGTTATCATGATGGAGGGATTTTTCATATCCTCCAACCAGGAAAACAACAACACCAAAACTTTTCTTTCCAAATAATTAGTCTGCTCTTAGCTGGTGAACTCCTTGAATACTCAATGGATTACATTTGCTTTGACTCCTGAGGAGGTTTCAAGGGTGAATTTTGCAATATTCTTTGAGTAATTTTCAAAAACTTTGGGGCAGTGGTGCTCAAAACCTGGTGTGAATGATGGGACTAGAACAGGGAAGGGCCTGGAATCTGCTTATTAGTCAGACAGTGGATGACTCAACACAGGTGGGAAGGGTCCACATCATGGGGACATCTCCTTATGGGATGCCCTTTATTTATTTATTTAAAAAAATATTTTTAGCCGATGCCATATTTTAGCCAAGCTTCGGGCCAATGCAGTTTAGTCTGTGTTATGTGCATTGCTCTGATGAAGGAATACTACATTGTCTATCCACACACTGGATCTCATTTAGTTTTCCCTTCACTTTTTTAAAAAAGATTTTTTACTAATTTTTTTTTTAGAGATAGAGGAAGGGAGAGGGAGAGAGCAAGAGAAACATTGATGTGAAAGAGAAACATCTACCAACTGCCTCCTGCAGGCCACATACTGGGGATCAAGCCTACATCCTGGGCATGTGCCCTGACTGGGAATCAAACCAGCAACCTTTCAGTGCATGGGATGGTACCCCACCCACATAGCCACACCTGCCAGGGCATGCCATACCCTTTATATTTTAGTCCTCCCAGGTTTTATCTTACCTGTTGTCCTGCTTCTGTTCCCAACTGTGTCTCTGTGTGTATACATATGCTTACTTATAATTTATCACTTTCATTTTAAGCCAACATATTTTTTAATAAAGAAAGATATACATTCATCACTTAAAAGGTGGACTGCAAAGAGAGGGCTACAGGCATTTGCAGAAATGGGCCAGGTTTCCATCGTAGAAGAACTGATCTTTTCAAAAGTTGATCCAGGAGGAAACTGATCTCAGTTTCAGTTTCAAAGCATGAGTAGGTCCTTGGGGTGGCATTTCTTTGTCCAACGTCACTGCAGCTCATTTCTGGCATCTGAAATCACATCAGATGTCCCCTCCCCCACTCCCTGACTCCAGCCAAACATCAGGGTGTTAATATTCACGGCCAGCCATGCACTTTCTTCTATGGTAAGAGAGCTGCTCATATCCAGGCCTGCTGAGTGCGGAACTCAGTGACCTGGATGGCCGGGGGCGTGGCGGGGTGAGCAGTCAGAAGGCATGGTGCATGAGAGATCTGCAGAAAGCCACAAAGTCTGGTGGGAAAAGCTAGACAACCCAGGTCTAAATCCCCTCTCTCCTATAGATAGAAAACCCCATGTGGGTGATACGATGTCCTTTTATCATTATGCCTTTCGGGTCCAGACGATGGCTGTCTGTTGCATGACAGGCACTCGGTAAACGGTTATTGAACAAATGAATGAGTGCCCTTCAACACGAAACCATGGGAAATGTGGTAACCAGTTAGTCTTCTCAGGAAACGATGTGATCTCCATTTTTTATGCCCAATATTCCACTTCTCCATGTGACCGAATGAATGTGACTGTAGCATATTTTTCAACGGCATGTAATTGTATTTATGGAAATTGTAATGTATCTTCGGCAAAGCAAACCTGACTGAATTGTCTACTACTCTAGAGAACAATAGACTTTCTCAGTGGCACCCCCACCCCCAGTACTTTGCTACCAAATTATGAAGAGGAAAAAAGAGAAAGTAATTTTCCCAACAAAGCGTGTGGGTGGTCAATGATGTTTACCTACCGTGGATTTGTGGCTGAAGAAGAGTCCTATTTCCTAAACGGTGCGCACTGTTGCTGATTACAGCCATGAGCTGTCCTGCTTGATGTAAGGGGAAAAGGGAGCTTTCTAACATAAGGCCCATACAGCTGGGGGCAGGGAGCCTGTGTGTCCCTCTGAGGGAGTTCTGCAGGAGCAGGAGGCGGGGTCAGTGTTGAAGTTGCAGATGCTGGACATTGGTTTACTTCCTGCCACGGGAAGTGGGGCTGCTTGCTTTTCTTTTCTCTAAGTGGACACCCAGTATAAACAGGGCCCCAAAATGTGGCTCCTTGGGGACCCCAAGGCCCAAGCCCTTTCCTCCCTTTCCCCTGCTTGAGGAGGAGGCCGCCCAGTGAGGGCCAGAGCCAGCAGCAGGGGGTCACTTCTTCTTCATCGTTTGTGCCACAAAGTTTTGAGTTTTAAGGCAAAATGAACATAATCACATTTCCCTCCTGGAAAATCATTAGATCCCTAAAGCTGCCTTCTATCAGAAGCCCTTTACATAAGGAGCAGGGTCATCAGTCTGTTCATCGCATCCCGTCAGAGGCTGTGGCACATGCCAGGAACACGGGTGTCCCCAACCTGGACTCCCACCGGCACCCACAAGGGGTGTTGCTGGGATTCCAGGAATGGGTTCTGAGAACAGGCAGGGAAGAGTCTGGCAGAGCACTAGAAGGAGGGCTGGGTCTGTTCCCTCCACAGCTTGTCCTGCATCTTCCTCCCCAGGAACCTCGGTGTCCCTGTTGGCAAGCGTCCAGCATGTGACATTCCTTCCTACCCATTGGGAGGACTCGGTGTGATCGCACTGGACTGCAAAACTCCTGCTTGGTGATTTCCCACCCAAGGAATTGGCAGGGATCGTGGGTAAATGCTGATACTACCGAGCTCGCTCTTGCTGTGTGAGCTGACCTTCTAACTGACCCAGGCATCCACAGACAGAGGACCAAGGGGACACCTGTTTGACAACTGCCAATCAATGGCTGGCCTGTTTGTCAACATGGCTTTACTAGTCCGAGGGCCGTGAGTCACATCGGAGAACCTTTCTGATTTAAACTGCATCACGTCTCAGTCCTTCATTTCCTCATTTCTCGGCCATGCTACTTCCAAGGACGTATGTGAGCTCTTCAAGCTCAGTGTTTGGGGCACGGTAAGTGCTGGAGAAACAGCCAGGGGACCTCAGTCTGAATGTTGGCTGATCTGACACTTCCCTTCCTGGTGTAAGGCTCTGGGGGGCAGACGTGGGCCCCGGGAAGGACAGGAGGGTGACCAAGGTCTCTCCCAATAACTGCCTTTTAATGAGGCCTTGACTTTTCCACACATTCGCTTAATGAGTCCTCTCCAGCACCAAGCAAGGGAGGCTTTATAGCTCCACTAATGAGGACACAAAAGAAGAGAAGTTAGAAACCTGACCAAGGCCACAGGCAGGGTGCAGCTGGGCTCGGAGCGCACGCCGCTCTCGCTGCAAAGCCTGCACCTTCTACCTGAGCGAGCGAATAAGGCCAACACGGGTGACAGCTTTATCTCCCCCGCCACATCGGGGCCCAGAGAGTGAGAGTGAGTCAGCCTCCAGGCTGCAGTCTTAGCATCTCCGTTGACTCCCTGTGACTCAGTTCTTATTTATAAAGTGGGGATGATACCACCATTATGTTGCCTTGCCTATTCTGCGGCAGATGCTGCTCTAAGTCAAGTATTGACTCACTGAATCCTTACAGAGCTCCAGGCGGGAAGGACTGTTATTATTCCCGGTGCGTGGACAAGGACGCTGAGTCACAGAAGCCTTGCAAGTCAGTTGTCCTGGGATACAATTGTCAGTAGCAGGACTTGATAAACACCCAGGCACCGGCTCCATGTCCAACCTCGACCCCAGGCCAGCTGCCCCCGGAGATGGTCATCACTGTGGCCAGGCTAAAATGGTACGATATTCGACATTTTGTAGAACAAATGCCTGGCCCTAGAGTCCTTCAATAAATAAGAGCAATTACTTATTTTTTAAAATATGTTTTTATTGATTTCAGAAAGGAAGAGAAAGGGAGAGAGAGATAGAAACATCAATGAGGAGAGAGAATCATTGATCAGCTGCCTCCTGCATGCCCCACACTGGGGATGGAGCCACAGTTCAGGCATGTGCCCTGACCAGGAATCAAACCGTGACCTCCTGGTTCACAGGTCAATGCTCAACCACTGAGCCATGCCGACCGGGTGTATAGCAATTACTTAATATTGTTCCTACTATTGTGGCTGTTAGGTATGCAATGGCTAACCCTCATGAAGCTCAGAATAACTAACAAAAAAAGGAGTTCAAGAAAGCTGGCCCCTGGGATGCTGACTTTCAGCAAGAGAAGGGGGGGGGGGGGGGGCCCGCGGCAACAAGGGGGATGCATCCAGAGGTGAGGGTGAGATTCTTTTCTGAATCTTTATGGAAGCATTTCACACAGTTCTGGAAAAGGATGTTCATAACTCCACTCAGCCCTTAAGCAGAAGGGAGTGAGGAAAGCAGCTGTGGTTCAAAAAAAAAAAAAAAAAGAAAAGAAATCTGACTACATAATCCCGGATAATCCCAACAAAAATAAGATGGATCAGTGTTTAAGGAAACAAAGAAGCTGCTGAGGCCTCTCTCTTGGAAACTCAGCTATCTATACTAATAAAAGGGCAATACGCTAATTAGACCAGGTCAATCGGCCATCTTATGGACTTCTGACTTCCTTCTGGACAAAGCCATGGTGGTGGGGGCCGAGGCAGAGGCAGTTAGAGGCAATCAGGCTGGCAGGGGAGAGCAGTTAGGGGTGAGATCAGACTGGCAGTAGGTTAGGGGTAGTCAGGCCAGCAGGGGAGGGCCATTGGGGGTGGCCTGGTCAGCAGGGGAGGGAAGTTTGGGGTATTAGGCAGGCAGGCAGGTGAGTGGTTAGGAGCCAGTGGACCTGGATTGCGAGAGGGATCGGACCTAAACCGGCAGTCGGACATCCCCCAAGGGGTCCTGGATTAGAGAGAGTGCAGGCCAGGCTGAGGCACACACACACACACACACACACACACACACACACACCGTGCACAAATTTTGTGCACCGGGCCTCTAGTTTATAATAAAATCAAATTAGTCTTTACATCTGCTTATAAAGGCAAAGAATACACGAACTTATGATGAAAAGCAAGAGTCTCCATGGGCTCTGTCCACAAGGTCAGCCTAATCCCCCAAGGACATAAGTTTTACTTTTTTATTATTAAATCTTGGAAACCATATAGTTGTGTACTCTTTTCTCTCATTTTTCTAAGCTCAGATTTCACTTACTGATTCCCTACTATGATCAAACAGTTTCATTCACCTGGATTCATTGATATCACTCTCTACCAAATTTTTCCTTAATTCAGTTTATTTCATTATTAATTTTAGCTTCCTATTCTGGCTCATCTACTGCCTAGCTGTGAGATTTCAATGATATATGATTCCCCTGTTTCTTACTCCATACGTGTGGTGATATGTGAGAGTGTGTCTTCCTCTGCCACCTCACCCCCACCCCTCCCCTTTTCCATCAGGTGCACCCCCACACACACACTTTGTCCAGGTGGCACCCCTGGCCTCTGCTCTGCCCCTTCACTCACCTTCTCCACGTTTTCTCTTTGGTTGAACTTATAAGTGAAAAACAATAAATCACTCTTCCAGTATCATTAAACATCTTCAGTACGGCATTCTGGAGGCCCTCCGAGCCCTCTGGAATTTATCCAGCTGGGCTGCAGGAAGTCTCATCCTAGCTTTTCTTTTCCTTCCACAAACCCTTGGGGTGCATCCCTTACTCTCCCCACATCATCCTCTTTGTTTACATTCCACTTATTTACCTGGAGTCATCGTCCAGAAATTTCTCAGATAGGGGATTTGGAAGGTGAAAATTTGAGTCTTTGAAAGGAAAATCATCATCAATAACAAAAAATAAAAATAAAAAAAGACAGAAGCATGGAACAGACTGACAAACTTCAAAGGGAAGACAGAGGAGGGTGGGTGGGAAGAGATCAACCAATGAACTTGTATGCATATATGCGTAACCCATGGACACAGACAATAGGGTGTTGAAGGCCTGGGGCGGGGCAGGCTAGAAGAGGTCAATGAGGGGAAAGGGGACATATGACATACTTTCAACAATAAATATTAAAAAATAAAATAAAAATTTTTATTTTATCATCACATTTGATTGTTAATTTGGTTGAATATAATATTTTGGTTATAAAATTCACTTCCCCCCAATCTTTGGAAGACCTTGTTTCACTGTCCCCTAGAGTCTACTTGTGATCATCAAAGCTATTTAAATCTTAGTTTTTAGCAAATTTCCCCCCTTTGTTACATTATAGAATCTTTTCTTTATCATAAGAGTTGTGAAATTTACAAATAAAGAGAGGTGGACTTGGGGCAGATTGAATTTACACACCCAAAGAATAAGGATTCAAAGAAATATCAACTGAGGCAGACTGCCCTCTTTCATTTTACACCACCACTTAAATTGGGAGGTCTGATTAATGACATAAAACTATGAAGACCAAATTTCAGACGCATAAAGAAAGCATCAGAATGATCACATTGCAGTTCAAAGTATCAAGACAGGTTTGAATACATTGAGTTATCACCAACAAGGGCCAGTGTGAGAAGAAACAGAAATTTGCAAAGCAATTACATCTATAATTTCGATTTCTTTCAACATCCCACCCACACCCATCTCTAAATCCATAACCTCTCATTCTAATACCTATGACAATATTTAAGCATGGGGGGGGGGAGTGTCCTCCCCTCCTTTTCTCCACAGCATTTTCTCTTTGGTATTTTTTCTCTCCTTCAGTGTTAACAGATTTTGAGCCCCAGTTTCTCCTCTTGTCCTTCCTTCCACCCATGTACTTCTTGTGGATGAAGAGTGAGCACAATACATGCCTTCCCCAAGCTCAGAGTTTAACAGGGGACATAAGCAGGAGACCCACCGTGTGATTGAGAAGTCTAAGGTACTGGGAGGATATATACCAGGGCCACCTACTGTATGTGTGGTGGGATGTGGGCTAGTCTGCTGCTTTGAGTCTGTGAATTTGAATGGAGACTGGACCGGCAAGTTGGGTTCACTTATCTTCTCAGACATTCTTCCTGCAGCATTTCCTCCTGTTTAATTTTTGGGGGCATCAAAGTTAACATTTCACTATGAAAAATCTGAATTCTCAGAAAAGACTATCTTAGTGTCAGAAAACCCAGGAACTAGTTCAAGGGCTCTCTCAGGAAATTGTGGTGAATTCTGAAATAAAGGTAGTGCAAGGTGAACATTTATCCCTTGAAAGCTATCTAGTCCCACACCCACCTCCCAGAATCCTATTCTACGGGAGAGATAACTGAGGCTTAAAGTAACGAAGTAAGTCAGGTCACAGTGTGCTTGTCAGTTCCTTTTTCACCACAGCTCCTTCATCTACGTTGAGAGTTGTTTAACATGTCTCACTGCATGCTTGTTTCCACTCCAGGGGTGACTGGACTAACTGAGTTAAGTAGAGTCAGTACCTGCCATCCCCAAGCTCATAGGCAAGTGTGTAGATAAAACAGAGCTGGTGTGGCTCAGTGGTTGAGTGTCAACCTTTGAACCAGGAGGTCAAGGCTCCATTCCTAGTCAGGGCACATACCTGGGTTGTGGGCTCGATCCCCAGGGTGGGGCACGCCAATGGCAGCCTATAAATGATTCTCTCTCATCATTGATGTTTCTCGCTCTCTCTCCCTCTCCCTTCCTCTTTTGGATCAATAAAAATATATTTACCCCCCCCAAAACAAAACAAAACAAAACAAAACAAAACAAAACAAAAAAACAACCCAGCCCAGTTACTGTGAATGCCAATACTAAGGAGTACCTACTTTTTAGGAGTTTGTGATAATTACATGAGATTACCCATGGCACATGGTAAGCATTGCAATAATAATGACTGATTATTATTATTATTATTATTATTAGTGGTAGCAATTTTGGTATTTTTCTCATATAAGAGATGTTCTAAGTGATGTGGAGAAACAAGGAAGGAAGAAATTGCATTGAGCTAAAATGATCAGCTATGTTGTGAATGAAACAGGTGAACAAGGCCTCTCCCTGCACAAAGGCTGATGCTCTAACGAAATACCCTGCTCAGAAGAACAGGGAACTAGAATCTTTGAAAAGAGCAAATGTAACACCTGGCATTTAGAAAAATCCATGACTTGGAAATGTACAACCTCCATGGATAATAAGAAAGTGGTTAAGTCAATGATGATACAGCTCTCCAGGGGAATAGTATGCAGCCTTTGAAGACTATTTTAATTTAAAAAAGGTAATAAGGGCAGATGAATAAAAACAATGGAATGAAAATTGTATATGCAAGAAGATTGTAAGAATAGATAAAAATAACTAAAGACAAAGAACTTGGAAATAGATATATTAAAATATGGTCTCCTTTGAAATGTGACACCAGAAGATGTTGTTTTATTTCATTCTTTCTATTTTGTATGCATTTTCTAATTTTACTTAATGAGCACATATATGCTTTATGATGAAAAAAAATAAGAATAGCACTTCAAATATTATTAACAGTATGGAGCCTGATTAAACTAAATATATCATTGCACAGTGGACTCCCTTACCAGATGAGGTGTCACTTTAAATTGATTTGGGGTGTCCCATCCAATTCAACTTACATCCTCCTGGACCCTCACCAGGCTACGTCTCGAATGGAGGCACCTGAGGAACACCTGTTGAGTGAAGCCTGTGAGTGAATGACTGAAGGGGTAAAGAAGGAACAAGCACCGTACAAGTGGTTGAAGGCACGCCTCTGCCTCTGCGTAGGTGGGTGGCAGAGTGCCTGGCAGAACAATCGCTGGAGGTTGCAAAGAGATGCTGTTTACATCGTTTTGCTTAAAAATCCTGGAATTACAGCCTCTGGAAATTCCCTATCCCTCCACCGTGCATGAGACTAGATAGTCCCGTACTTTAAACATTTTTTTTTTTTAGCACCAACTATGAACCAGACCCTGTGCAGGATGCTGCAGGAGTTTAACAACATGGATCGGTCACTTTCTTGGGGAAGGTGTCTCTCATTATTGTTGTTGTTATTTCCAGTCTCGCTGTATCTTGTGCTCTGACTTAAAGCTAGGCCAATTCTTCTTGGAGGTAGATTGGGAAGAACACCTCATTACATGAATAAATCGCCTCGGTAAGAAATAGCCGAGTAGTAACTACGATAATGGTGGTGTGAGGAGGAGACAGGGGTCCTGCAGTTGGGGAGCCACCATAATGTGTAGAGAGTTCCTCTTGCAATGAGCAGAGACTGGAGGAAGTCGCTGGTTCCCTGTCTGGGTGTATCCCTAGTGATTTACATAGAAGCAATTATTTTATTGTTATTCTTTTAAATTGATTTCAGAGAGGAAGAGAGAGGGAGAGAGAGATAGAAACATCAATGATGAGAGAGAATCATTGATCCGCTGCCTCCTGCATGCCCCACACTGGGGATCGAGCCCACAACCCGGGCATGTGCCCTTGACCGGAATCAAACCCGGGACCCTTCAGTCCACAGGCCCATGCTCTATCCACTGACCCAAACCAGCTAGGGCCTAGAAGCAATTCTTGACTGTGCAAAGAGGAGCTCAAGTTCAGACATTTAGAATTCACAGTTACACATGATTCTTGTGTGAAGCCCAGGAGAACAGGCTGGAGGAGAGGAACCATGAGTGCAGAGTGAGGGGGGGACGGGGCGGGGCGGGGATCCTGGCCAAAGAGCGATCCCCGTGTGCCCTGCTCACACATGGGAGCTGATGCTCTTGGCTTGGAAGAGTCACCCAGAGTGAGATGTCCCGGATTTGGAGGTCTTTTTGTTTTTTTTCTCACAAAGCAATGGAAGTACCTGGAGGTGTGTGCCAAACAGCTAACAAGGGGTTCTGAAGCAGGAAAGACTGATGGAAGCCGGATGTAGGGCTGAGGGTCTTGTCTGTATGTAGAGAGTGAGTGAAGCCATGGGCTGGGATGAGCTGGTCCAGAAGATGTGAGGAGAGCAAGATGCAGGCCCTGTGACTGGATCGAGGGTCTGGGGCCCGAGGCTGGAGCTGAGCGGAGGGGATGCCAGCTACACCTGCATGGCTCCACGTGAATTAGGTCAGAGGAGGGTGGGGGCACCTAGGGGCCACACCACAGACAGGGTTACAAGAGAGAGTGTGTTCCAGATGTCAACAGTCTATTGTCGGCAATTAGGAGGTTGCCTTTTTCTCTCTCCCAGGACCCCTCACACAAACTGTCTGAACCACAACAGTGGAGTCTGAGCGTATCAAGTAAGAAAAGCACACAGGGACCCCATGGAATAACTGTGGTTAGTGGCTTGTGGGGCTGCGGAGGGTATGTATGTGTGGGGGGTGGGGGGAGGGGGGTTGCCCAAGAGAGAGAAACTTGCTTCTAATCAATGTGCTAATCTAGGACAGAAGGTCTTTCTCTCTCGCCCTCATTTAATTTCCCGGGGTTCAGTCCTCGCCTCCCCCACTCTGCCCCCTCCCCATACCAGCTGAATGAAAATTTGGTCCAACAAAACAAAACAAAACAAAACAAAACAAAACAAAACAAAACAAAACAAAACAAAACAAAACAAAACAAAACAAAACAAAACAAAACAAAACAAAACAAAACAAAACAAAACAAAACAAAACAAAACAAAACAAAACAAAACAAAACAAAACAAAACAAAACAAAACAAAACAAAACAAAACAAAACAAAACAAAACAAAACAAAACAAAACAAAACAAAACAAAACAAAACAAAACAAAACAAAACAAAACAAAACAAAACAAAACAAAACAAAACAAAACAAAACAAAACAAAACAAAACAAAACAAAACAAAACAAAACAAAACAAAACAAAACAAAACAAAACAAAACAAAACAAAACAAAACAAAACAAAACAAAACAAAACAAAACAAAACAAAACAAAACAAAACAAAACAAAACAAAACAAAACAAAACAAAACAAAACAAAACAAAACAAAACAAAACAAAACAAAACAAAACAAAACAAAACAAAACAAAACAAAACAAAACAAAACAAAACAAAACAAAACAAAACAAAACAAAACAAAACAAAACAAAACAAAACAAAACAAAACAAAACAAAACAAAACAAAACAAAACAAAACAAAACAAAACAAAACAAAACAAAACAAAACAAAACAAAACAAAACAAAACAAAACAAAACAAAACAAAACAAAACAAAACAAAACAAAACAAAAAAACAACCCAGCCCAGTTACTGTGAATGCCAATACTAAGGAGTACCTACTTTTTAGGAGTTTGTGATAATTACATGAGATTACCCATGGCACATGGTAAGCATTGCAATAATAATGACTGATTATTATTATTATTATTATTAGTGGTAGCAATTTTGGTATTTTTCTCATATAAGAGATGTTCTAAGTGATGTGGAGAAACAAGGAAGGAAGAAATTGCATTGAGCTAAAATGATCAGCTATGTTGTGAATGAAACAGGTGAACAAGGCCTCTCCCTGCACAAAGGCTGATGCTCTAACGAAATACCCTGCTCAGAAGAACAGGGAACTAGAATCTTTGAAAAGAGCAAATGTAACACCTGGCATTTAGAAAAATCCATGACTTGGAAATGTACAACCTCCATGGATAATAAGAAAGTGGTTAAGTCAATGATGATACAGCTCTCCAGGGGAATAGTATGCAGCCTTTGAAGACTATTTTAATTTAAAAAAGGTAATAAGGGCAGATGAATAAAAACAATGGAATGAAAATTGTATATGCAAGAAGATTGTAAGAATAGATAAAAATAACTAAAGACAAAGAACTTGGAAATAGATATATTAAAATATGGTCTCCTTTGAAATGTGACACCAGAAGATGTTGTTTTATTTCATTCTTTCTATTTTGTATGCATTTTCTAATTTTACTTAATGAGCACATATATGCTTTATGATGAAAAAAAATAAGAATAGCACTTCAAATATTATTAACAGTATGGAGCCTGATTAAACTAAATATATCATTGCACAGTGGACTCCCTTACCAGATGAGGTGTCACTTTAAATTGATTTGGGGTGTCCCATCCAATTCAACTTACATCCTCCTGGACCCTCACCAGGCTACGTCTCGAATGGAGGCACCTGAGGAACACCTGTTGAGTGAAGCCTGTGAGTGAATGACTGAAGGGGTAAAGAAGGAACAAGCACCGTACAAGTGGTTGAAGGCACGCCTCTGCCTCTGCGTAGGTGGGTGGCAGAGTGCCTGGCAGAACAATCGCTGGAGGTTGCAAAGAGATGCTGTTTACATCGTTTTGCTTAAAAATCCTGGAATTACAGCCTCTGGAAATTCCCTATCCCTCCACCGTGCATGAGACTAGATAGTCCCGTACTTTAAACATTTTTTTTTTTTAGCACCAACTATGAACCAGACCCTGTGCAGGATGCTGCAGGAGTTTAACAACATGGATCGGTCACTTTCTTGGGGAAGGTGTCTCTCATTATTGTTGTTGTTATTTCCAGTCTCGCTGTATCTTGTGCTCTGACTTAAAGCTAGGCCAATTCTTCTTGGAGGTAGATTGGGAAGAACACCTCATTACATGAATAAATCGCCTCGGTAAGAAATAGCCGAGTAGTAACTACGATAATGGTGGTGTGAGGAGGAGACAGGGGTCCTGCAGTTGGGGAGCCACCATAATGTGTAGAGAGTTCCTCTTGCAATGAGCAGAGACTGGAGGAAGTCGCTGGTTCCCTGTCTGGGTGTATCCCTAGTGATTTACATAGAAGCAATTATTTTATTGTTATTCTTTTAAATTGATTTCAGAGAGGAAGAGAGAGGGAGAGAGAGATAGAAACATCAATGATGAGAGAGAATCATTGATCCGCTGCCTCCTGCATGCCCCACACTGGGGATCGAGCCCACAACCCGGGCATGTGCCCTTGACCGGAATCAAACCCGGGACCCTTCAGTCCACAGGCCCATGCTCTATCCACTGACCCAAACCAGCTAGGGCCTAGAAGCAATTCTTGACTGTGCAAAGAGGAGCTCAAGTTCAGACATTTAGAATTCACAGTTACACATGATTCTTGTGTGAAGCCCAGGAGAACAGGCTGGAGGAGAGGAACCATGAGTGCAGAGTGAGGGGGGGACGGGGCGGGGCGGGGATCCTGGCCAAAGAGCGATCCCCGTGTGCCCTGCTCACACATGGGAGCTGATGCTCTTGGCTTGGAAGAGTCACCCAGAGTGAGATGTCCCGGATTTGGAGGTCTTTTTGTTTTTTTTCTCACAAAGCAATGGAAGTACCTGGAGGTGTGTGCCAAACAGCTAACAAGGGGTTCTGAAGCAGGAAAGACTGATGGAAGCCGGATGTAGGGCTGAGGGTCTTGTCTGTATGTAGAGAGTGAGTGAAGCCATGGGCTGGGATGAGCTGGTCCAGAAGATGTGAGGAGAGCAAGATGCAGGCCCTGTGACTGGATCGAGGGTCTGGGGCCCGAGGCTGGAGCTGAGCGGAGGGGATGCCAGCTACACCTGCATGGCTCCACGTGAATTAGGTCAGAGGAGGGTGGGGGCACCTAGGGGCCACACCACAGACAGGGTTACAAGAGAGAGTGTGTTCCAGATGTCAACAGTCTATTGTCGGCAATTAGGAGGTTGCCTTTTTCTCTCTCCCAGGACCCCTCACACAAACTGTCTGAACCACAACAGTGGAGTCTGAGCGTATCAAGTAAGAAAAGCACACAGGGACCCCATGGAATAACTGTGGTTAGTGGCTTGTGGGGCTGCGGAGGGTATGTATGTGTGGGGGGTGGGGGGAGGGGGGTTGCCCAAGAGAGAGAAACTTGCTTCTAATCAATGTGCTAATCTAGGACAGAAGGTCTTTCTCTCTCGCCCTCATTTAATTTCCCGGGGTTCAGTCCTCGCCTCCCCCACTCTGCCCCCTCCCCATACCAGCTGAATGAAAATTTGGTCCAGTCTTTTTTTTTTAATATAGATACATTAAAAAACAGACACCGATCTTCAAAGAAGCCTGCAATTTCGCTGGCGACGGGATGTTTATAGCCACGATTTGTTTGGTTCTGATAAAAGGCACATGCCCTCTGATTCCATTTGATTTTGTTTCCCAGGCCAGGCTTGCTTCACGCATGGGCCTGCAGTCTTTTGGGGCAATGAGTAAGGAAGGAGAGAGAGAGAGAGAGAGAGAGAGAGAGAGAGAGAGAGATCTGGAGAGCTGAGAGCTGTAGGTATGCGTGTGTGTGTGTGTGTGTGTGTGTGTGTGTGTGTGTGTGTGTGTGTGTGTGTTCTGGCCACAAAGCCACGCTGCTCAGGGGCCGGGATGACTGGCGAGGGAGACATTCCAGGTACTCCCTTGTGTCCTATCAAGAGAAACACCGCTCTTTTCAGGTCCAGTGAAAGCTGGGATGTAACCTCCCTGATTCTTCTCAGGAGCTTGTGTGATGGAGGTAGGCGAGCCTCAAAGGCAGAAAGACGTGGGTTTAAATGTCAGCTTAGTCACTTTCCTGCTGTACGGCCTGGAACAGAGCTCTCTCTGAATCAGTTTCCCCTCTACACCGGGACATCTCCCCTGTAGGACTGCTAGGATGGGGGGGAGGAGGGAGGAGGCAGAGGGGAAGGGGAAGGCCCAGAAAGTGGGGGTTTGTGGGAGGGGCCAGAGAGGAGGGCAGCAGCACCCACACAGCATGAGACAGCAGCATTGCTTGAGGGAAAGGAGAAGTTTGGGGTGACTGGGTGTGCAGCACAAGGATAGAGCAGTAGGAAAGGAGGCGGGCAGATCAAGCCACTTGGAGGAATCTGAACTTTTCTCTGCAGGCGGTGGGAGGGCCTTGGGGAGTCTAAGTAGAGGAATGTGTGGGATTCGAGTGTGCTCTAGAAAACTGACCATTTGCAGCGTGGCGGGGTGAGAGGAAGGAAGAAAGGACTCCGGGGAGTTAAAGCACAGCGATGTTCCTTAGTGCTCCCCAAGTGTTCATGCTGCTGGTGCTCCAGCGAGGGCCCGCCTTCAGGTGATTGAGTGACAGCTCTGCCTTCCAGTGGTTGAGTGACAGCTCTGCTGTGCAGGACTATGAAACCAGGAACGGGTGCCTCAGTGGCCCTGTCTGTAAGATAGGGATGGTAATGCGCATGCCTCACATGGATATCCTGAGGCCTAAATGAATTTTAAATACACAGCACATTGAGGAAGCACTTAAAAGAGTGTACATGTCATGTCTTTGCTAAATATTACGACTAGAGAAAATTTCCAATCACCACTCCAACTAAGCATGTGTCTATATCATTCCACTTAATCTTTACGTTTATCCTGCAAGACGGTTACTGTTTTTCTTCATTTCTTTTTTCTTTATGAGAATGAAAGCTCAGATAAATTGAGCGATTAGCTGCTACGTGGAAGAGCTGGAGTATAACCCAGGATCAGCTTCCACAACCAGCGCTTAGGCTTTCCCTACTGAACAAGAAAGGCCAGGGATGGGCACGTTGGGAGGATAGACAAAGTCCATGGGGATGCTGCTTATGAAAAGCCTGGCTTTGGAACTTCTTAAAGACCTCCCCCTCCTCCACCCCATCCGTGTGGGATGTGTGTGTGTGTGTGGGGGGGGGAGTGGGGGTCATTTACCAGGGGGCTCTGGCCAGAGCTAAGTCCTCCTGGCGCTGGGGAACTTTAAATGAAGCTTTGCTTTTGGACCATCCATCCACCAAAGAGCAGATTTCTACATTTTTGCTCTTGGCAAAGGTCTCCGTCTTCTCTTCCTCCCTCCCCTCAGCTATATTTGGTGAGAGCTTAAATCCGATAAAGAGGAGCTCTATTTAAAACCAGCCAGGCTCTATTTCAAAAGATTTGTGCGATTTTATCTGAAAAGTAAATTTGTAATTATAATGTAAAGTTCCTCCACAAGTAAGGCCCTTGCACCGAGTTCCTGTGCCCAGTGAAGAGACTATAGACTGATGGAACCCTGGGGCTGGAAGAGGCTGGAGCCCAAGCATCCGCAGGCCTGAAGGCCCTGCCCATCCCCAGGCCACCACTTGACCACTTTCAACACGTAGAGCTCTCTGCGCTCAGGACTCTTTCCTCTCCCCCATTCTGCTGTCGGAAGGTTGTTGATAAATGTCATTCTCCAGTCTCCCACTGAACCTTATTGGCCCCCAGAGCGCTGCTCTGTCCTTCTGTACCGGGAGCTCTTCTGAAACTGTAGACATCACCTTGTGTTTAAGAGTCTCTCCTTCCTCCGGCTGACATTCTGGGCTTGTGGAGTCATCCCCTAAAAGGGCACAATTTCCATATCCCTTTGGGTAAAGCTGTGCTCCACAGCCAAGCCAGGTCCCTGCAGATGGCACTTCTACGATGAAATTGTGAACCGGATTTTGGTATCAGATGGTTTCCACTATACTCAATGTTCTCCGTGAACTGGTGGGGAGGATGTCGGGGGAGCTGCTGCATTACTGACATAAGTGATCCTCTAAAAGGTAGCCATTGTTTCAAACTCCTTCTCCCACAGAGCTGGATAGAGCAGAGCCCCTGCCCTGGCTCCCAGCGCACTTTGCAGGACTGTCCCCTGCCCCTGTCTCCCAGCCACACTGGCCTTTGCTTTGTTCCTTGAACTTGGCAAGCTTGCCCCTTAGGGTCTTAGCAAGTACTGTTCCCTCCTCCCCTAGAGGACTCTTACCCCGTACCTGTGCAAGGCGGGCTCCTACTGGTCTTCAGGGATCAGCTCTTTTCTTGACCTTTCTCTCTCCTGTGCTCCCTCCTGCCTCCTCACTGTCCAGCCCACCATCTCATTGAATTTCTTCATAGCCCTTATCAAGATGAAAGCCGCCTTATGTAGTCACTTGTTTTCTCATTTAGTCCACTTTCCCCGAAGATCCTACAGGATCCATGAGTGGAGGTGACAGGCTTGTCTTGTTGACATTTGTGTCCTGTTGACTAGAATTGTGTCTGGCATGTGTCATCATCCTATGGGGACATTGGCTGAATGAATGCTCCTATGAGTGAATGAATGGGCTGAGAGTGAGGAGGACTCAGCATAAGTATGTGGAGTGATGGCATCGTAGACATTGTAAGAGACTTGAGAGATTGACTCTAATCCTCAATGCTTACCCTACAGATAATGGGTTTTTGACCTGGGAGGGCAGTTGATGTACCCAGAATCACACTGTAAGTTCATGCAAAAACTGGCACAAGGACCCAGCTACCTAATAGGAATGGCACTCTCTTTTTTTTAATGACAAGCAAAATGCATCAGCATGCATTAAACACTCAAAGCTTGATGTGAATAGGGTGCCTAGAAGGGAAGACAAGCTCCTCAGAGCAGCTTCATGAGGGTCCCTGGCTGTGGGGAAGAGCTGCACAGACTGTAGAGAGGCAGCGCACATGCAGAGAACTGCCTGACCAGAAGCCCGGACAGCTGAGCAGACTTGGTGCAGGGAGAAGTGGAGAACTGGACCAGCAGGGAAGCGAGGGGCCCTCAGGCAGGGGCAGGAGGGGAGCTGAGTCGGGGGCTGGCCTTGAATTTCAGCTCCTGCCTGTGGGTGCTCCTTGAATGGTGAGTGAGATTCAGGGAATTCACAGGGCCGGGGTAGACCACAAAAATAGGACAAGGAACAGAGCCAATGGAAGAAGGCCTGGCCTGAGGTCACTGAGGAGTCAGCCATTCTATGACAGCGACCACATTGGTAGTGGAGGAGAGAGGCCAGGCGGTGGGTACATTGATGGGACTGCTCCCAGGCTTCCTGCAGCATGAGGGCTCAGGGTTCGAGCCATCCCTACTGCTCACCAGCTCTGTCCTTAATAATGTTTCGAATGAGCTGAGGAACCCTGGCCACCTTAGTGACTGCACTCCCCAACGGCACCCCTCCGCCCCTTGGGGGCCCCAGGTGACCTACCAGGGCAGGGGTCCTCGAGGCCATGAGCTGGTTTTCCAGGCAGCCCCTGTGGGATGGTGGGTGCTTTTGTACTTTTCGGCACCCGGTTTCCTCATCTGTAGGAAGGAACCAAAGACGCCCCACCACGTAGAACTGCTGGAAAGATGGATGAGGATTTGTGTTCCCCTGTTCCTGGAACAGGACGGGTTCAGCCATGTTGCTCCCCTGTGTTCTCCCTGTGCAGGAGCCGAGCCATTCTCTAGACTCCCGATTTTGCGTTTATTTGATTGATTAATCTGAGAAGAAGATTCCCAGCAAAGAAGTTTGAAAGTCCTAGCTTCATAGAATGTGATCACTGAACAGGAATTTAAGTTCATTTAGTCCAAAACTTAAAAATGTGTGGCTTACAGATACTTTTTTTTTTTTTTTTTTTTTTTTTTTTTTTTTTTTTTTTTTTTTTTTTTTTTTTTTTTGCGGGGAGGGGTCAGATGGTAAAATGGCTTAGCTGTTTGAATGGCTTGCCATTTTAAAACTTGCAGATTTCACACGTTGGGAGGTTCCACGCTTTGGGAGATGTCCCATGTTAGAGTTCTGGCCGATCTTGACAAGTCTGGAGGCCCAGCGGGCCAGGGCTGCCCAGGTTGGCCATCCACTGGAGCTTGCGGCTACCCTGTCCGGCAGTGGGAGTTTGCTAGGGCTGCTGCAACACAGGGCCAGGCTGGGAGGGGAGAAATCCGTTGTCTCCCTGGTTCTGGAGGCTGGACATCTGAGGTCGCGTTGCGGGCAGGGTGGGTTCCTCCTGAGGCTGAGGGAGCCTGTCCTGGGCCCCGCCCCGAGTTGCTCAGGGGTGTGGACAGCTTCTGTGTTCCAGCGTGTGTAGGCACATCACCCTGACCTCTACCTTTGTCTACATATGTTCTTGAGTGTTTGTTTCTGAGTCAAATTCCCCTTTTTCTTAGGACACAGTCTTGTTGGATTAGGGACAGCTCTGCCGACCTTATCTTGAATGACATTGACAATGACTCTTTCCCAATAAGTCACATTCTGAGGTCCTGGGGGCTAGGATTTCAACAGAGGAATTTAAAAAATGTATTTTTATGGATTTCAGAGGGGAATGGAAAAGGAGAGAGAGGTTAGAAACATCAATGATGAGAGAGAATCATAGATAGGCTGCCTCCTCCATGCCCCACACTGGGGTTCAAATCTGCAACCTGGGCATGTGCCCTGACCAGGACTCAAACCATGACCTCCTGGTTCATAGATCGATGCTCAACCATTGAGCCACACCGGCTGGACAGGAATTTTTAGAGACACAATCTAACCCATGACACTAGTTTATATCACCTCTACCAGCAGGGTCCCTGTACCCGTCTGTGAAGTCCACCTGTGACATTTCAGCGGGCAGTCACCGACTCTTGATTAAATGCCTTCTCTCTCTCTCAGTGAGGATCTGCGGCCCAGGCTGCCGGGTGTGAAGGGGTGATGGGTGAAAATTCACGTGAGGTGGCTCTCCCAAGGTGACACGGATGGTGACAGGCAGAGAGAGGATGTGGTCTTTCTCTCTTCTAGTCCATTCGTCCTAGCGTCTCCCCCTCACAGAGTTGTGGGAAATGCTGCTGTTTCAAGCTTGGTGCCTTGCAGATGGTGAGGAGTCAAGAAGCCCAGAGGAAGCATTGGTTAGGTGAGGGGCAGGTGATAAGTTGGGGCTGTGACAGGTGAAGCCCACGTGACACCCTAAGAGAAATACCCAGGAGGCAGTGGGACATACGGGTTTGGTGTGACGGAGTCTGGCCCCCCGAACCAGTGCAATGGGAACCTTCTCACACTTGGCGAGGCGCTTGTCTGCACGGGCGTTGGTTAGAGACCCAGGCACATTTGTAACTGTCCCCCTAATGTACGCTGATAATTAGGACCCATGACACATAGTCACGGAATAAAGATTTTGAGCTCAAACTCAGTTTCTTCACGTTTCCTTTTAGATGAAAAATGTTTCTTGTGTGTTACTCTTATGAGCAGCAAGTCTGTGTGTTTTTTTAACCTACCACAATGCCAGTTAAATTATATTTTGATAATTCTCTCAATGTGTCAGCTGCCAACAGCACTTTAAATAATAAGAATTCGATCCCTCCTAAATAAGGCCATGATTTCATTAAAAAGTGCTGGAGGCCTCAGGTTCAGGGGCTAAAGAATTGAAGCACTGGCTTGCTGCGAGGTTTACACAATCCTGCAAACCTGAGCACAAACTTTCTCCACTTCACTGGGGACCTGCCACCTCCCCCGCCCCCATCTCCCCCACTCCCGCCCCGAAATCCCAGTGAGGGAAGGACAAAGGCTCTTAGGAGATTGTTAGGAACACGGACATGACTCTCCCCTGTTTGGGAATCCCCAGACTCCTTGTGACCAGGTGGGAATGACTGTCTTCACTTACAGAAGAGGAAACGGAGGCTCAGAGAAAAGACTTATCTGAGAGTCTGCAAAGAGTGAGCGCGGAGTGAGGAGCAGCCTCGGTAGCTGTGTTCCGGCGGGAGTGCCCATGGTGTGGTCACAGTCTGGAGACAAGCAGAGGACAGAGTCGGGTGCCATGGCGATAAGATGCCAACGTGTCATACTTTCTTGGTCACAAACTTGCATTTGTGAATGGTTTGACTTTTCAGAGCTGAAGTGCTGAGGATCACAGAAAGGCATAGGTATGAGGTACAAGGAAATAATGACTATTTGAGAATGATCACTGTGTCCCAGGCTGTCCACAATCTTGGCTAGATTAACGTTACACGCTAATATCCTACAGCCCCACTATCATCAACATCATCATCATCATCCATTTTAATATTGAGGATGTAGAACCTCCCTTCACCCCAAATATGTGTCTCTGTATGGGTACATATTGGTATGTCCATATGGATATGTCAAATGCCCCTTTTCTCTTCCCACTACACATAGACTTTTAAAAAATGTGAAATCTGCCCTTGCTGGGTAACTCAGTTGGTTAGCGCATCGTCCTGATATGCAAGCATTGTGGGTTCCATCCCCAGCCAGGGCACATACAAGAAGCAACCAATGCATGCATAAATTAGTGGAACAACATACAGGTGTTTCTCTCTCTCTCTCTCTCTCTCTCTCTCTCTCTCTCTCTCCCCATCAATTTAAAAAATTTAAAATCCAATGAACAAAATAAACAACAAACAAAATAGACTCACAGATGGAGAACAGACTGACAGCTGTTAGAAGGGAAGAGGTTTCAGGGGCTGAGTAAACTAGGTGAAGGCATTGAGCAAAAAACAAAGACAACTCCTAGACACAGACCACAGTATGGTGATTACAGGAGGAAAAGAGGGTGGGGGAGATAGGAAAGGGTAAATGGGGATGGAAGGAGACTTGAGTTTGGGTGGTGTACACACAATTCAATATACAGATGAGGTATGATAAATTGTACACTTGAACCATATATAATTTTATTAACAAACAAGAGGCCCGTTGCACGAAGAGATTCATGCAATAGGCCTTCCTTCCCCTGGCTGCTGGCACCGGTTTTCCTCCAGCACCCAGGAAGCAGGCCTTCACTCCGGCCGCAGCGGAGAAGCCAAGCCTCTTCAGTCTTCAGTCGTCTTCAGTCTTCGATCCACGCCTGCATATGCAAATTAACCGCCGTCTTTGTTGGGTTAATTTGCATACTCATCCTGATTGGCTGGTGGGCATAGCGAGTGAGACCAATTTGCATGTTTCTCTTTTATTAGTGTAGATGTCACCCAGTAAAGTCAATAAAATTAAAAAAATAAAATATAATAATTATTAAACACTCATTAAAAAAAAGTTTGAGAAAGGCAAAAGATCCAAGTTACCTGGAGCAAGGGCTAAATCTAAGGGAAACTGGCACTGAGTTTATGAAATGCTCTTCAGAATGTCCTCCCTGACTCCGAGTTAGAGGACTCATCTCAATGGCTGAGAAATAAGCCAAGCAAACTGATGTTACAAAAAGAGTGACAACAAAGCACTTTTACTCGACACCTAACATTCACAAATAGAAAGGTTCTGCTCTCTGTCATTTTGATTGCTTTTTAAATGTAACATTCTGGGGAGAATCAAAGCCTGGCTTATCCCTCAGTGACCCCACGTCCCCTCCCCCACACCCTAACGTCTCCAGGAATTTAGATTAGCCTTCTTCTCACCCCGATTTTATCCTTTTACTAGAGGCACGGTGCATGGATTCGTGCACCAGTGGGGTCCCTCGGTGTGGCCTGCAGGGATCAGGCCGAAACCAGCAGTTCAATGCTGCCTGCTGCTCCTGCCTGCCGCTCCTGCTCATCCCGACCCCACTGCACCTGTCGCCACTGCCTATGCTCGATAGGCTCGCTGCCACTCTGTTGTGGTCTCCAGGCTGCGGTGGCCAGCTGCGAACCCTGCATCTGGCACCTATGGGTCAGCTGAGCAGTGCTCCTGCTGTGGGAGCACACTGATCACCAAGGGGCAGCTCCTGCATTGACCGTCTGTCCTGTGATGGTCAGTGTGCATCATAGTGACTAATCGACCAGTCATTTGGTCAGTCGGTCGCTTAAGTTTTATATATATATAGATTCCCCATATCTTTGTCTATAACAATTTGTATGATGTTTGTACAATTTCAACTTAACTGCAATTATAGTACAAATATATATATTTTGCTCCAATTTCCTCTGATTTCAGAGAGGAAGGGAGAGGGAGAGAGAGAGAGAAACATCAATGATGAGAGAGAATCATTGATTGGCTGCCTCCTGCACACCCCCAACTGGTGATCAAGTATACAACCTGGGCATGTGCCCTTGATTGGAATTGAACCTGGGACCCTTCAGTCTGCAGGCCAATGCTCTATCCACTGAGCCAAACCAGTTAGGGCTGCAATTATAGTACTTTTTAAAAAAGTTTTCTAAAAATCCATTTCACAGTATATCAAACATATAAAAAGAACACAATAATATAGTAGAAACAGGTATTTACATAACCCAGATTTGACACATGTGAATATTTTATTTCCCTCATGTTTTTTTGAAATATATAAAATACAAAGATTTTGCTAATGGAACCTCCCTTATCCACACTTCCTTTCCTTCCCTGAGAAAATATTTTCTAGAACTCTGTGTCATTTTTCTCTATTTTCTGCTTTTATGATGTGAAATTATCCCTAAGCTATATAGAATATTGTGCTGTGTTTTTTTGTTTTGTTTTGTTTGTTTTTTTTACATTATATACCTGGCATCTCCATCCCCATCTGTAGCTGCATCCCCATCTCTATCGCCACTTACATTTCCACTGTAACTCTAGCTCCACCTCCATCATATCGATCTCTTTTCCTCTTTTGCTCCAATAAATATTTTTAAAATATATTTTTTATTGATTTCAGAGAGGAAGGGAGAGGGAGAAAGAGATAGAAACATCAATGATGAGAATCATTGATTGGTTGCCTCCTGCACACCCTCTACTGGGGATCAAGCCTGCAACCTAGGCATGTGCCCTGACCAAGAATCGAACTATGACCTCCTGGTTCATAGGTTGATGCTCAACCACTGAGCCACACCAGCTGGGGTATTCCAATAAATTTTTGAAAATGGTCCACTTCTTTTTTTTGCAAAGTTGTCCAGGTATGAATTTATTTCCAATCTTGTTCAATATTCAATGTTCTCTCTCAAACTGAAGAATCATCTCATATTAATTTTGGGTTATGTTCTCATCTATCACATTTTTGAGAATTTTTAAAATTCTCTCCCTCTGCAAATTCTCTCAAACAAATGTTGGACATTCTGGTTCAATAGTCCACAGGCTTACTCTTTATTTCATGATTTCCATCATAGGCTTACTCTTTCTTTCATGATTTCCATCTCTTTTCTGCCTTGGCCCTCGCAGTCCTGGCTTCATCAGGAAGGTCATCTGGAAGGTTGTTCCGATGTTCAGCCATTTAGTCAATTTGCATATTACGCTTTTATTATTATAGATGATTCTATTTTTTTTTCTTTATCTCTGTTTTAAACTCTAAGTGAATTCTCTACTTTCAACCAAACACACTGCAGTACAGGTGAGAATCTAGTTTCCTCCTTTCCATATTTGTAACTCATAACAGTGAGAAATCTGTATCCCATTATCCTTAATATATTTACTCATTTAACCTAGTCTAGAATACACAGAAAGTAATTTTGGAATTGCTAAACCATCCACTGTGAAAAGCAGACCTAACTAAAGTTCAAAATTTATGTACAACTTTTTACATCCAGCTGACATACTTTGAAACAGACAAGTCTTAAAAGCACAGTTGGAAGCATTTTGACAAATGAATGCCTCCCTGTAAAACATACCGCTACGAAGACACAGAAAGTTTCCACTTTCCCAGAAAGGTCCTGTATTTCTTCCTCCTTAGTTTCCCCTCGGGGGTCACTATTCTGATTTTTCACCACGAGTTTATGTCAGAGCAGCAAGAGCACAGCTGCTCTGAGTCCGGATGTTCTTCTGAGTTCTGCTCGACTACACTGAGTGTCCGGGCAGGTTCCTTCTTGAACTCTGCTCGCTACACTAACTGTTGGGTCTGAGCCCCTCTGCCGGGGGCTGGACCTTCTTGGACGCCTGGTCTTAGACGGAGAAGCCATGAGACGTGTGGGTGTATAAGAATGAGTCTTTATTGTAGAAGTCAGTGGCTATAGAGCCATCAGACAAAACAGTTCTTCACAGCAAAGTTCTATACAGGCAGCCGCACACTGGCTGGTGAACAAGTTCATCTTTCCCACCAAAGCAGCGTTAGCCTCTGTACCCACAGGCATTATCTGAGCAGCTGCACGCTGCCCTAGGCTCACTGCCTCACATAGTAACGGCACGTGGGCTCCTGCCCTAGTAGCTTCTCCAACTCTCCAGCTTTCCTGCACACACAGTAGCTACATCCTCTGCACCTCCCCTTTCTCCCCAGCACACTCGCTGGCTAACATGTATTATATGTTTAGATAAAGAGGCTTCTTTGCAAGTAGTGACCTTGTTGTGCACCTGCACATAGTCCTTGGACATTCTGATTAAGATTCCCATGTTCAGAGGGGCCTCTGCATCTGGCATCCTACCAACAAGTCCTTCACACTCTGAGTTGCCTTGACTATCCAGCAGCTCTGGCATGGTTCCCACAGTTCGTTTTGCCTGTCCTGGAATTTTATATAAATTAAATCACACTGTGTGTTCTGTTTCTGTTGCTAGCTTCTTTCACTCAGCATACTATCTGTGAGATTCACTGATGATGTTAAATGTATCAGTAACTCATTTGATGTTGCTGCTGAGTAATATTTTATTACTTACTAGTGGCCCAGTGCACGGATTTGTGCACCAGTGGGGTCCCATGGACTGGTCTGTGGGGATCAGGCCAAAACCGGCTCTCTAACATCCCCTGAGGGGTCCCAGATTGAGAGAGGGTGCAGGCTAGGTAGAGATTCACTGATGATGTTAAATGTATCAGTAACTCATTTGATGTTGCTGCTGAGTAATATTTTATTACTTACTAGTGGCCCAGTGCACGGATTTGTGCACCAGTGGGGTCCCATGGACTGGTCTGTGGGGATCAGGCCAAAACCGGCTCTCTAACATCCCCTGAGGGGTCCCAGATTGAGAGAGGATGCAGGCCAGGTAAAAGGACCCCACAGGTGCATAATCGGGGCAGGGGAGGGACCGTGGGAGGGCTCCAAGGTGTGTCTGGCCCATTTCACCCAGTCTCGATCAGCCGGACCCCAGCAGCAAGCTAACCTACCAGTCAGAGCATCTGCCACCTGGTGGTCAGTGCACATCATAGCCACTGGTCAAAAGGTCAAATGGTCAGACACTTAGCATATTAGGCTTTTATTATATAGGATTATTTTCTTATCCATTTCCTGTTAAAGGATATTTGATAGGTTTCAGTTTTCAGCTATTATGAATAAAGTTGTTATGGATATTTTTGTACAAAATTGTTAGAAGTTGTGCATCTTTATTCCTACCAGGCTAATATCTAAGATTAGAAATATGAGTTCAAAAGGTAGGCTATAAGTAAATTAAAAATGTAAACTACTAAAGTTTTCCAAAGAGGTTATGTCATATATCAATATAAGAGATATGTGTTTGATTATCACAACACTTGGCTTTAATAATCCTTCTAAATACATATATACACACACACATATATATATATACATATACATATACATACATATAATATATATACATACA
>NW_005360391.1:148741-152673 GCF_000412655.1 Myotis brandtii | reverse complement strand
ATACATATACATACATATACATACATATACATACATATATATATATATATTTTTTGATGTAGAGAGGAAGGAGAGGGAGAGAGAGAGACAGATACATCAATGATGAGAAATAATCATTGATAAGCTGCCTCCTGCATATCCCACAGTAAGGATTGAGCCCACAACCCGGGCATATGGCTTGACCAGGAATCGAGCCATGACCTCCTGGTTCATAGGTCAATGCTCAACCACTGAGCCACACCAGCTGGCAATAGTCCTTCTAATTTCAGCCTTTCTCTGTGTGGTGACTTATTACTATGGTTTTTATTGCATTTCCCTGATGGCTGAGGATACAGAGAACTTTTCAGGGGCTGTTGTCAAACTTCACATCCTCCTTTGTGAAATGTTGGCTTAAGTCTTTTGCTCATTTTTAAAATTAGCTGTTTTCTTTTTATTGTTGAGTTGTAAGAATTTACATTCTGAATAAAAATCCTCTCTCAGATAAGTGTTTCTGCCAACTATCTTTTTTAAAATTTATTTTTATTGTTTAAAATATTAAAGATATCCCTTTTGTTTTTTCCCCATTGACCCCATTCACCCTGCACCCGCCCCTCCCAGGCCTTCTCCACACTATTGGCTGTGTCCATGGGTTATGCATATATGCATGTTAGTTCCCCGGTTAATCTCTCCAACCTTCTCATTCATTTTCTTAGATGTATCTCTGGATAAGATTAATTTTTTAGCCCTAACTGGTTTGGCTCAGTGGATAGATTGTCCACCTGCAGACTGAAAGGTCCCAGGTTTGATTCCAGTCAAGGGCATGTACCTTGGTTGTGGGCACATCCCCAGTGCGGGGTGTGCAGGAGGCAGCTGATCAATGTTTCTCTCTCATCGATGTTTCTAACTCTCTATCCTTCCCCCTTCCTCTCTGTAAAAAAAAAAAAATCAATAAAATATATTAAAAAAAGAATATTTTAAAAAAATTTTTTACTAAAGTCTAAATTATGATTATTTTGTTTTTGTGATAATTGAATCTGTGTTCTGTCCAAGAAAACTCTGGCTACTCTCAGATAATGAAGATATTCCCTTATGTTTTCATATCTGAAAGTTTTATAGTTGTAACTTTTACCTTAAATAAAAATTAATTCTTTTGTGTAGTGTCAGGTAAGGGTTGAGATTCGTTTTGTTCCCACATCAATGTCTCATTTGTTGAAAAGACTTCACATTCCTCATTTAATTCCATTGACATTTTTGTTGAAGATCTAATAGCCAAATAAATGTGTGTCTCTTCCCAATTTCTTATTCTGTTTCACTAATTTGCTTGTCTATCCTTATGTCAACACCACAGTCTTGTTGACTGTGGCTGTGTGGTAACACTTGAAGTCTGGTGGGCAAGTCCCCAGCTTTGTTCTATAAGTCGGTTGCTTAGGGCATTTCAGGTTCATAGCATATCCATATACTAATATTAGAGGCCCGATGCACAAAATTTGTGCCAGGGGCTCGGCCCTTGCAGCCCCGGCTGCCTTGGCCCTCACAGCCTGGCTGCCTCACGGCCCCACAGCCCCGTGGCCCCACGGCCCTGCCCACTGGTTGTTCCGGAAGGTTGTTCTGCCATCCAGTCTAATTAGCATATTAGCTCTTTATTATATAGGATGCTTGCCGATTTCTCTCTCTCAAGCCAGTTAAAATTGTGATAAGGAAACTGTTGAATTTATGGTGAATCTATGGTCCATTTGGGCAGAATTGATATTTTAACAATATTGAAATGTGGATACATAAATATGGTGTAATCTATTTAATTTTTCCAAATTTCTCTCTGTGATTATTATAGTTTTTGTTGTAGAAATCTTGTCCTTATTTTAAATTTATTACCATGTATTTTGTGTTATCTTAAGTAACATTAAAAAATCTGTTCTCTAGAATATATAAGTTATATTGTATATTGACTTTGTATTCCGAGTCTCTAGTTTCTTAGTGTGTTTTTTTTTTTCATTTGTTTATTAAATTACTAAGTATTTTCTAACTTAACAGTCTAGTTGTCTGGGAAAAGAGACAATGTTACTTTTTGCTTCACAATATTTGTGTGTTTTATTTAGTTTTCTTGCCTTCTGTATCAGCTGAGGACCATCTTTGCTTCATTTATAATGTTAGGAAAAATAATTCAGTGATTCTTCATTTAGGATGAATTTAGTTGTAGGTTTTCAATACAATTCCTTTATCTGATTGGGTAAGTTTCATTCTATTCTTATTTTGGTGAGAGTTTTTATCATGAATAGATGTTCAATGTTGTAATATGCATGTCTTTCTATCTATGGTTAATTTTTGAATATTAGACTTTTTACTCCTGGGATAAACCTCATTTGGTCAGTATGTTTATAATTTTTTTTTTACATTTGCCTGGATTAAATCTTCTCATCTTTTGTTAATGATTTAAATATTTATACTAATAATAAATACTGGTTTATGGTTTACTTGTAACATTGTTGTCAAGTTTAGAGTTTTAATGACTCATGAAACAATTTGGAAAATATTCATATTCATATTTTTAATTGTGTCTCATGTTATTTTTGGTAAAGACACTGTCCATTTATTCTAAATTGATCATAATATTTCTTAATATTATTTTAAAGGCTGTAGGATCACTCATAATATCCCCCTAACTCACTTTTCATATTGATGTTTTATTTTTATTCTTCTTTTTATTTTTTGGATAAGTTTTGTTATGATTATTGATTACATTAAATAATTTTGACAAAACAACTTTGTCTTTTTATATTCATTTTCTAATTAATTAATTTCTGTTTTTAGCTATTTTATTTTTTTACTTATTTTAGGTTTAATTTGTTCTTCTTTTTTAACCTTTCTGATGGAGATCTTTTTCATAAATTTAAGACCTTGCTTATATGATACAATATAGTATACTACACTGTAATATAAAAAGTATAATATAAACTTACTATGTTTATGTATAATTAAATAATATAAGGCTGAGGAATCCGGAATTAATATAAAAGTGTTTAGTATTTATGTAAACACATTTAAATTATATATAATATGATCTATATATATAAAAGCCTAACGACCAGTTATCACTTTATTGTTATTTATTTTTTTGACATATAAGATATTTAGAAATATATTACTTAATTTATAACTATTCTGGATTTTTCTGGACATCTTACAATTTATTTCTAATTTTATCGTGGTCACAGAATATGTTCATTGATTTTGATCTTTTGAAATTGACTTAGAATTACTTTTTGGCTCAGCTTATGATATATTTTTGTGAATAGCCCATGTACACTTTAAAAAAATATAATCTCTACAGTTTGGGGATGTATTATGTTGTAAATGTCAAATAGATCAATGTGGTTGATGTTTTCTTAAGATCTTTTATATTCTTACTGATATTTTTACCTAGTTATTTTTTAACTTTTTATATTTTAAATATCTTTTATTTTGTGCTGACAAATTTTTTGTTGTCCTAATGAATTGACTCTTATGAAATGTCCATCTATTCTCAGATTAAACTCTTTATCTTAAAGTCTATTTTGTCTGATATTAAGACAGTGACTACTTTTCCTATAATTACTGTTTTCATGGTATTTTATTTTCCATTCTTTCACTTTCATTCTAAATACAAAGGCACATTGGTATTTAAAATTCATCTGTTGTAAACAACATATAGCTGTTAATACTTTTATATGCAATCTGGATATTTCAGCCTTCTATTTAGAGTGTTTAATATATTTCAACTTAATGAAATTATCTAATCTAATAAAAGAGAAACATGAAAATTGACCACACCTCTGCTCTGCCCCAAGCCACGCCAACCAACCAATCAGAGCAGCTATATACAAATTAACCCAACCAAGATGGCAGCCGGCAGCCACGGAGCTGGAGCAAGCAGGAGGCTTGGTTGCTCCAGCGATGGAGGAAGCCAAGCTTCTCGG
>NW_005360391.1:123022-148257 GCF_000412655.1 Myotis brandtii | reverse complement strand
CCCTGAAGGGGGTGTGGCCAGCCTGAAAACAGCCCTAAGCCCCTCACCCAGGCTGGCCAGGCACCCCACCGGGACTCCCACCGTGTTCTGGGACACCCTTCAGGACAAATCAGCCAGCCCCCACCCATGCACCAGGCCTCTATCCTATATAATAAAAGCCTAATATGCAAATCGACCAAACAGCACGACTCGTGGAACAACTGGTCGCTATGATGTGCACTGACCACCAGGGGTCAGATGCTCAATGCAGGAGCTGCCCCCAGCCTGCAGGCCCCAGACCAGCCAAGGAGGGTGCCAGCGTGTCCCCCTCCCCCTCGATCGCCCCACCTGTTGCCCCACAGAGGAAGGTGACTGGCAGTGGCTGCAGTGGGTGGGGCCAGCGGGCAAGCAGTAGGCACCAGGCCGGCCAAGGAGGGTGCCAGTGGGGCCCCCCTGATCGCTGGCCAGGCCTAGAAACCCTACCTGTGATGAATTTTGTGCCCGGGGCCTCTGGTTTAGAATATAAATTCAAAACTAATATGTGCACTATAGGATCCTGATAGTGCACCAATGTTTAAA
This sequence comes from Myotis brandtii, assembly GCF_000412655.1. Classification (NCBI taxonomy): domain Eukaryota; kingdom Metazoa; phylum Chordata; class Mammalia; order Chiroptera; family Vespertilionidae; genus Myotis; species Myotis brandtii. The sequence goes on along the minus strand of NW_005360391.1, from coordinate 147,699 downwards.
GTACTTGCTAGTTAATTCAAGAGTAGGGTTGGGGGGCAGGATGGAGGGGAGTAAGAGATCAACCGAAGGACTTGTATGCATGCATATAAGCATAACTAATGGACATAAGACACTGGGGGGTAGGGGAGGGCAGGGGATTGTCAAGGGCGGGGGGGGAAAAAGGACACATATGTAAGGGGGCAAAAAAGGACACATAGGTAATACCCTTTGTAATACTTTTAGCAAAAAAAAAAAACAAATAAAAAATTTTAAAAAAGTTAAAAAAAAAAAGAGTCTCTGGCTCATCTCAGAGATGGTTTATACTAACTTCCCTTTCTTGACTAAGGTCACATTCTCCTATTGCACATCTAGTAATCTTTCACTGTACCTCAGATATTGTAAGTGATACATCGTTGAGACACTGGATTTAGTTATGTTTCTCTGAGGACTGTTACTTTCTTTTCTAGCAGGCTGTTAACTTGGCTGGAACAGAACTCCCCGTCTGCTTCCCCTGTGGTGAGCAGCATCTAAGATGTCCCATCAGTTCTCTTGGGTTTTAGCTACTGTTTTATCCAGACCTTATGTATCTCCCAATCGTGCACAGTTCAGCAGTTAGCTAAGGATTTAGGCGGGTGCGCTGATGATGCATAGCTTCTACCTCTTGCTTTTTAGTATCTTTCTCCTTATGATCAGCCTTGCTGGCAATCCCAATTCTTCCCTCTTCAGCATGAAGCTAGAAGGACAAGGGCTTTTTCCTGGCCATGCTGCCCAGGCTGGAGAGTGCTCTCAGGAAAAAAAGTGGCAAGCCCAGAAATCTCACCCAGTCTCGTCTGTGTCTTTCAACAATGGACTTTCTTTCAGTTTTTGCTGCTTTTATTTGCTCTCCAGTAGCTACAGATGGTTGATTTATTTTTCTTTTTCAGGTCTGATAGTTTTTACTGTGAGACAGTTAGTTCAATCAAACTATTCTACTGTTAATAAAAGCCAAAATGTAACATTCAGGTTTTCGTTTCAACAATTAGAATTTTTACTTATACGAGTCCTATCGGGTTACTTTTCCAATTTTATCATTCTTTAATTACAAATCTTCTTTCCTGTTACGATTTTATTCTTATTATTGCTCCTTTATTTTAAATAAACATATTATAAAGGATTGTTTTGGGGGGAATTCTCCTCTAAGGCTTATCGTCCAATCCCTTGCCCCAATGGGGGCATTAAGTTTCTAGCCATTAAAACCTACATGCACATCCCACCCCTTTAGACCACCAAAATGCCAGTTCTCTTTTTTATTTCTAAATCCTGGGAAGTTCTCATCTCTGGAATTGATCTGTGCATATTTATCTTTTATTTGTTACTAGAGGCCCGGTGCACAAAATCTGTGCATGGATAGCATCCCTAGGCCTAGACGGTGATCAGGAACAATCTGTGGGGAGACCAGCAGGGTGATTGGGGGCCCCCACTGGCAACTGCCTTGGCTGACCTGGTGCTGCCTGCTCACTGACCCCACCCCCTGTCACTGCTGCCTGGTCACCTCCCTCTGTGGGGCGAATGGCAGGGCAATCAGGGGCCCCTGCTGGCACCCACCTTGGCTGGCCTGGTGCCTACGGGCTTGGGGCAGCTCCTGCATTGAGCATCTGCCCCCTGATGGTCAGTGCACATCATAGCGGCCGATTGTTCTGCTAGTCGTTCTGCGGGTCAGTCAATTTGCATATTAGGCTTTTATTATATAGTATATGTGATCCTGTGTTTTTGTTTTATTGTTAGGAGGAGAATGATGGCTCCTCTCTACCTTGGAGATAAGTCTTTATGTGTATTGCTGAGCAAACAAAACAGAAACTGAATGTAATGACCAACTACCATATACCCACACTATGAAATTTCAGGGAATCTATACTAATAAAAGGGTAATATGCTAATTAGACTGGACGTCTTCTGGACATCCATCCGGACATCTATCCGGACAAAGCCACAGCGGTTGTGAGGGCCTAGGGCTGGCGACACAGGAGAGGCACCGCCGCAGGAGCGGGAGGTGGTGCTGCCGCCTCCGCTGCAGGAGAAAAGGTGGAGCCACCACTACCACCACCGCCCATTCCGCAGGGGCAGTGGGAGAGGGGGCTGTGTGGTCCCAGCCCCAGTGCTGCCCCTTCGGCAGAGGCAGCCACAGAGGCAGCGGTGCAGGCCCAGTCCCAGTGCCACACCTCCGTAGAGGCTGGACGGGGTGCGACCTGCTGTGCCACAACCTCCCACAGCCCCTCCCCCAGCTGGCCTGGCCCCAGATCGCCCCCCACCCACCAGTAGATGTGGGGAAGGGGCCAGCACTAAGAAGCGAGGGCTGAGGGCCAGCAGCCGCAGCAGCCAGCAATGGCAGCAGCAGCAGGGTGATGGGGCGGCACCTTCCCATGAACATCCCAGTCACCTCCTGCAGAGGAAGGCCAGACTGTGGCAAAATATATGAAAGCCATTAGTAGGACATCCCCTGAGGGCTCCCGGACTGTGAGAGGGGACAGGCTGAGCTAAGGGACACCCTCCCCCAGTGCACAAATTTCTGCACACCGGGCCTCTAGTTTGTAACATAATAAGTTACAAATGCTGACTCTTAAAAGGCAAGCGACTTTCTTGCCCCAAGGAGTGTCCACTTTGTTCATCCCATGAAACTCTCAATCTTCGGTATTATAACCACACATGGATTTTCCTAGCTGTAGGCGTGTCTGCAGTGGAAACTGAGTGCATGTCTGGGATTCCCGCGGCCCAGGGTGACAAAGTGTCCGCGGTCCGTTCTGTAAGCAATGTCACCCATGTCCTGTGGCAACCACCCTGGGAATGACGGTAACGCCAGGGCGATTCCCAGGGCTTTGGGGAATCCTCACTGACGCTCTCCTGACATTCCAGTTCTCTGCAATTCCATGTTTTCAATTTCTCTGATTTCCTTGGACGACTGGGCTAGTGGAATGTTGAAGTTTCCAGTAACCCAAACCTCCACAGCCTGTCGTACTTCAAACCCCGAGCTGTGCATCCAACCGAGAATCCAAAACGTTCTTTTCACACTTCACTTCTGACCAAAGGAAATGTGGTATGTTGGCTTTAGCTTTGAATTTCAATCAATATAATTCAAAATATATGAAATCAAAGCGTATTTCCAGACTCTCTGACAGAGTCACTGAGGGCCCGGCTTCTGCTCCCCTGGGCTGGCCAAGCTGGTTCTTATTTTGCATGTTTTAAGTCCCCGTTTGAAGTGCATCCATCCGTGGGGCTCGAGTTGTGGCTCGGCTTTCATGCCATGCCACGTTTTTACACTCGCTTTTCATTTCACATGAAAACCAGGGGCAGGGGAAGAGATGGGGACCGTGGTAAAATCAAAGGAGGGGTGTTAGCTTCATGCCCCCCTCCCCCTAAAAGAAACCAAATCAGAGTTTTCTCTACAAGTTTGAAATCAGACTCGAAGGGACATATTGATGGGTAGAAACATTGTTAATTGAGCATCTACTGTGTGATCCATATGAGGGCCTCCCGTCAGAGGAAAAATAAATTGCAGGTTCTGTGTCTGAGCGAGAGCCAGACAAGTAACTGGTCGTTGGGATAAAATGTGCTGAATCAGGAATTCTGGGAGCACAGGCACACAGAGGGGCATGGAGGAGGACGTAAGAAAAGACCAGGCACTTCAGTTGGATTTTGAATCGTGAGCAAATGTTTCCTGGCGCCCTAACCGGTTTGGCTCAGTGGATAGAGCGTTGGCCTGCGGACCGAAGGGTCCCAGGTTCGATTCCGGTCAAGGGCATGTACCTTGGTTGCGGGCACATCCCCAGTGGGAGGTGTGCAGGAGGCAGCTGATCGATGTTTCTCTCTCATCGATGTTTCTAACTCTCTATTCCTCTCCCTTCTTCTCTGTAAAAAATCAATAAAATATAAAAAAATAGAAAAGATGTTTCCTGGTGAGGTAGACAGTGAGGCCAAAGGTCTCAGGGTGATGACGTGAGCCGGGCCCTCCAATCTGACCACAGCTGGCTTCCATATCCCTCTTCTCTTCTCCTATTTATCTCCAGGGGTAGAAAACTCTCCTGGAGCTGTCTGGTCCCCTGAGGGTTGGTTCTCATATTGTGTCCTTTCTGATCCTGAGAACCAAGTGCCAGTACCTGTGAGGCGTAGCTCAGGCGTAGCTCGAGGGGCGGAGCTCAGAGGCACAGAGGGCTGTGGCTAAGCACCTGCTGTGTGACAGGCGCCTAGAGACACCTGTTCTCAGTAAAGGCGGCGTGACCTCTGACCAGGTAGGATCAGCATCGTCTTCCGGGAGAGGAAGCAGAAAGCAAATATAATCAACAGGCCCAACGTCCAAGTGCTGGTGGCGCCATGCTCCCTCTTCCTAAATCCAGTTTTACTCAGAAATGGACCTTCTTCCGTGTGCTTCCCATTGGTCTTCCTTCACCCCTCGCCACTTTCATCTCCTCCATCACCACCACATGCCGGTTGCTCGGCCAAGCTTTCCACACACAGGTCTCCTTGCTCCTCAGCCCTGACTCCCTGGCATGCCCATTTTACAGAGCAGCAAACTGAGGTGAGGAGAGGGGACTGGAGAAGGAGGTCATGGAGCAGCCACGCGAAGCTCAGCAGTCCAGTCCAGTGGCCGTTCCAAGCCAGTGGCCGGTCCAATCCAGTCTGTGTGTGTCAGTGTGACATCTTTTTTTTTTTTGCTGTTTTGGGTCATGTTGTTTGAAAATAGTAATACCTCACATTGTAAAGTTTCCATTAAAAATGTTTCTCCTACCACTGACCCCAGTTCCTCAGAATCCCCGCCCCCGGGAAGTCAGGAGAGCCAGTTTCTTTATAACCTTCAGGAGGTGTCCTGCTCAAATACAACCAAATACAAGTAGCCCACAGGCCGCAGTTCTGCCACCAGTCGGCAGTCTGTAGTGGGGACTTGTCCTTCACTTTGCACTCGTGGCCGCGTAACTTGGAGCGCGTCGCATACTGTGTGTGGCCCCCTATATTCTGTGTGACAGCAGCACAGAAGACTCTAAGGGACAGGGTAGATATTGATGGGCAGAAACATTGTTACTTGAACATCTACTGTGTGCACCCTATGAGGGCCCCTGTCAGAGGAAAAATGAATTGCAGGTTCTGTGTCCAAGCGAGAGCCAGACCAGTAACCAGTCGTTGGGCTAAAAGGTGCTGAACCAGGAATCCTGGGAGCACAGACACACAGAGGAGCAGGGAGAACACAAGGGAAGACCAGCATTTCAGTTGGATTTTGAATCGCGAGCAAGATGTTTCTATGCCCCGACCAGCTTTACTTAACCCGCCCCCTGGTGTCGGGGCGTCTAGGTTGTGGCCAGTCCTTGGTGACTGTAGATGGTGCTGTGCTGGTTAAGGCCGTGTAGACAGACATCTGAGTGTCTGCGAAACGTCCCCTGGTCGTTCTGCCCCTAAGAGGCCACGACCTAGCCACGCGATTCTCTCCCCATTCCTCCCAGCACTCCAGGGCACTGTCCCTCATGTTCCAACACGGACTCTTCAGCTGAACTTTCATTCCCCTGAGCACAGGGGTTTGCCTTTAGCCATGCTGGGCATCTTCCTGTCCATTTCCTGGCAGCTCTAACACCCCCTGGGGGAGAGGTCAGAGAAAGGCCCCCCTAACTGAGCTGGATCCCCGGGGGTCAGGGGGTTCCTCATGGCGACACAGCTGCTCTCCCTGGAGGAGGGACCCACTGCTGGTGGCCCAGCACAGCTGCTGGGACCCCGCACCGTGAATGCAACCATTGTTCCCGGGGAGCCCGAAGAGCGTGTTCCACAGGCGGGAAGGCAGCTGGGCCAGCCCTGAGCACCTCTCCCACACGTGTAGGGTGGAGGGTGGCCAGTCCAGCCCATCTGGCCAGCTCCTGGGCCAAAGCTCTAGAACGACACCGCATAGGCCCTGCTTCTGTGAGGGTGAATGGGCGGCGGGTGAAAGCACACAGCAAACGGAATCCATCGTTACCGAAGGCCCTGGCAGGGTCCTGGTCAACAAGCCCCTCGGGACGAAGGGACACGGTGGAGCTTTTCCTCCGTTGCACTTTGAGCACTGCAACGGGGGCCAGCCTCCTCTTCGGCTGGGGTAGGGCCAGCCAGAGACCCTCCCTGAAGCACGAACCATTTCTCTGTGAGCTGCTATGGAGTCTGTGTCTCATCACTGCCCCCTAGGCCCCATTTCTCCAAAGATGAGACCCCAGGACCTGCTGGCCCGATCTCTCTGGGTAGGCTGCTTCCTTCACTCACGGGGTCGATACCCATCAGCCCTTTGCTTTGCTGGAATAGGGAAAGGAGCTCTAGCTGCTGCAACAGACAGATTGCAGGGGCTCGGTTTTGGGTCTTCAATTCTATAATGTGGACTGGGGGTGGTGAGAGAGAAAAGGAAGAAGAAGAAGAAGAAGAAGAAGAAGAAGAGAAGAAGAAGGAAGAAGAAGAAGAAGAAGAAGAAGAAGAAGAAGAAGAAGAAGAAGAAGAAGAAGAAGAAGAAGAAGAAGAAGAAGAAGAAGAAGAAGAAGAAGAAGAAGAAGAAGAAGAAGAAGAAGAAGAAGAAGAAGACTAAGGCGGCGGAGAAAAAGAAGAAGAAGAAGAAGAAGAAGGGGAAGGGGAAGGGGAAGGGGAAGGGGAAGAAGAAGAAGAAGAAGAAGAAGAAGAAGAAGAAGAAGAAGAAGAAGAAGAGAGGGAAAGAGATAGAAAAAGAAAGAAAGGGAGAGAGAAGAAGATGAAGGAGGAGGAGGAAGGGGAGGAGGAAGAGAAAGAAAAGGAGGGGGAGGAGGAGGAGATGAAGAAGAAGAGAAGAGAAAGAGAAGTAGGGAATGGAGAAGTGCTCCTAACTCCCTCAGACTGCAAGGTCACTGGTTCTGCTGGCGTTCTTCTGGCGAGAGCTCAGCAGTGTGGCCCTGGTGTAATGACAAGGCAGCTGGGAAATGTAGTCCTCTCGTTTGCCCAGGGGATCAAGCTAATACACAGCTTTAGCTCTATCACATTTCTCCACTGCTGAGGGGCTATAGGAGGGTTTTGGGGGAAAGACCATGGTACCCATGCCTTCCCAGGCTCCTGGGAGCCTCCAAAGGCCATCTTGGCAGGCAGTGTTCTTGGGCGATGTCATCTTTCACGTGAACTCACCTTCTGAGCCCACTGGTGGTTATGGATGAGAGAGGACTCATCGCAGACAGAGACTGCCTAAGGAACCGGAGCAGCTCCTTTGATGAATGTGGCCAGTTAGGCTGAACAAAGAGATGGGCCATTGCTGGGTGAAATCAGTCACTGCAGAAGCCCCAGAGAGACCAGTTCCTGGACTCACGGCAAATTCTATCCAAATTAATTCCCGTGATTGGAGGGGCTCGACAGAGAAACACGTATCCTGCCCACTGCTGTGGGAGTACCAGTATGGATCTCATCCTGGGAAAGGAAATCAGCAATGTTTACCACGAACGTTAATCATTGCTCCCTACCATCTGCATAAAGATCCCGCCTCTCTTCTGTTAGCCCAGCCCTAGACATCCTGCCAATATAGGAGGAGCGTAGGGATGGGTGGGCAGATCTCCCACACCTTTATGGGAGGTAGGGAGAGGTGAGGGACCCCAGAGCTGCACCCAGGAGCCGTTGAGTTGAATATATTGCAGGCCAGGCAACTCATGGAAGACAATGCAGAATTATTTTTACAAAGACCTTGTATTACCAAGATTTTTCAGTAATAATGAGAAATGGTCTTAATATAACAATGAGTGAAGAACTATACTTACAATATATTTACAGAGTATGGTGACAGTTGTGCCATATGTAACACTATAGAAGTTAGAATAATCACAATAATGGTAGCACTCCTTGAACATATGTCTTCCATGACTTCATCTCACTCAGACCTAGGAAGTAGGTGATAATACCCTCCTTTGATGGGTGAGGAAATGGAGGCTCAGACAGGGATGGCCAATGGTCTGGTCCCCCAGCTGTTGAACTGAGATTGACATTTAGGTCTGCCCCCAAAGCCCACCTCTCAGAGAGCTGGTTCATCTATGCAAATGCATTAATATTAAAAAATAAAAACGGGAAGCGTGAGGATAAGAACATTCACATCGGTGGTTAACTGGATGGTAGAAATGGCAATAGTTTGGGAGTTTTCTTCATTATACTCTTCTTTATTTTCACCAATTTCCTCATCAATCAATATATGTATTGATTTTACAATGGAACCTTGCAGTTTACACAAATGAGCTCATTCCCCATAGTAAACCGGTGACCTCAGGCAGGAGGGAAAGACTGGGCTGGGCACCCACGGAGTGAAACTGTCATGGGGTCATGAGGTCTGTTTGTTTTTCCCTCTGCTTATTCATGTTCTGCATTTTCCTGCATGCAACTTATAAAATAGGAACAAAAAGGCAGAGCAGGCATATTTGCAGGCCTATTTTAGTTGATTTATTTTTTAAAATAGATTCTTATTGATTTCAGAGAGAGAAAGGGAGAGGGAGATAGAAACATCATTGATAAGAGAGAATCATTGATCAGCTGCCTACTGCACGTCCCCCTAGTGGGGATTGAGCCCACAACCCAGGCATGTGCCCTGACCAGGAATAGAACCATGACCTCCTGGTTCATAGGTCTCCGGCCCATTTTATTTTTAGTTCTCCTGATGACAAACATTTCTCTCTACACTGGATAGGCAAACTCCAAGCCGGGCCATGCCACAAAACGAAAGAACTTTTTGGATGTCAGGAAGGTGACATCCATTGTGACATTGATCACTTTAGTCATGAAGCTATGGTGAGGTTTGTGTGTTGGGATAGTAGCCAGTAACACACCGTGTCCTGCTGCTGTGAGGGCAACATCAGAGCTAGTGTCAGGCCACAGCGGAGTTAGACCAGGACTGATGGGTTGAGTGAAAATTGTGCCCTGCAGTGTCTTGTATCCCTGAAATCAGGTCTCCACTTACGAGGGAGTTTTAGGAAATAGAGAGAATGGCAAAAAGACTGAGGGATATGACAAGGTTATAATGAACATGCCAGCTTGGGCCTGCTGCCTCATCTTTTCTTCTGGAGAATGTCTACTTGGGCTCATTAGGATAAAACGTGAGGACACTGTGGGCTGAGCAGACGTCGCTGTCTGCACTGGGGCTCCTGGGCTGGGGCCATGGGGCCATTAGTCTCTGTCCAGGTTCCTATTGTGTCCTAATACCATTGGGTGGTGGGACCTGTTTCACCTTTCTCTACTTGTTATTTATGTTTTATTTTTTTTGAACTCGATTTTTAGAGTAGGCAGAAAAGGATAAATAGCCATTCTCACTGGCCTCCCTCTTTTATTTTATAAATAAAACACCTCACGGTGAGGCTGGTTTTGCCAGTTATCTCTGCTCAGCATGCCCAGAAGTTTCTCCTGGCCTTATGCCCCTCCCTGTTTCAGACTGAGCCAAGCATCCGGGGAAGCTAGAACACTTTAGGGCAGTGGTTATCAACCTTCCTAATGCCGTGACCCTTTAATACAGTTCCTCATGTTGTGGTGACCCCCAACCATAAAATTATTTTCATTGCTACTTCATAACTGTAATTTTGCTACTGTTATGAATCATAATGTAAATATCTGATATGCAGGATGTATTTTCATTGTTACAAATTGAACATAATTAAAGCATAATGATTAATCACAAAAACAATATGTAATTATATATGTGTTTTCTGATGGTCTTAGGCGACCCCTATGAAAGGGTCGTTCGACCCCCAAAGGGGTTGCGACCCACAGGTTGAGAACCGCTGCTTTAGGAGGTGTCCTCAGGGAACCTGGGGCTTAGATCCAGGGGAGAGATTGCAAGGGGCACAGATGGCGGCCAGTTCTTCCTTGTGGGGGGGGCCCTGGAGAGCAGGGGTGCAAGGCTCAGACACTTTATTGCTCTGTCCCCTGACACTCATCCCATGTCCAGATGCCACCAGTGTGGCAGGAGGCGGCGTCTTCCTGACATCCTGTGGCAAGTTGCTTCAGCTCAGAAGAGAGGCCCAGCCCCTCGCGGCCAATGACTCTGGGTCAGTCATTGCAGCCGACTCACCAATGAAGTGGAGGCTGTGACAGGACATTTTTGAGGGGTCCTAACGCAGAGCAGCTTCCCCCGAAATGTTAGCGCCCCTTCTTCCCTGCCTCCGGCTTAGAGTTCTCAGTGCATGGGCTCTGGTGAAATTCCACTGGAGAGAATCCTTGTGGTCTCGCTCTGAGCTCAGGTGGTACTAAAGTGAGTCTAGCTGGTCACATCTCCTGCATCCTTCCTCTCATCTCTATCAAACAAAGCTGATTTGGTGAGGACAGAGGCTGCGGTAAAATGCTTTTACACCTGAGACTGAGTGTGGTGGGGAGAGAAGACATTAGCCTGAGGGGGAGACCGTTGGTTTCCTGGACTTGATGCCCCCAGAGATAACTCCGTGGCCCCCCTCTGGGTCTCAGTGTCTGTGTCTATAAAATGAAGCTGTGTGTGTGAGCGCACTTTGCAAACTGTAGAATGTTCGCGCTAATCTGTATGTTTGGGAGGTCTTTCAGGATAATGATGGCTATGTTTTAGCAATTTTGAAAGGAAAATGAATTGACTAAACAGTCAATTCCTTCACTTCATTTTCTGGACTTTGACTCAAATAACCGAAGTGCTTCACCGGTGCTTCTGGGCTACTTCCCTTTGCGTGGCCTTGGGACCGGCTGCTGACCTGTCCACAGCCCCCTATCCCATCCATAGCACCGGGACCAAATCCTGTCCACGTCGCAGAAGTTTCTAGGGTGCCTCTGGAGGACTCATGTAGGTGAACCCCGAAGCTCGCACCAATGCGTAGGCAATGAGTGTGGAATGCTCTGCTAGAGAGGGCACGGGTTTAACGTGCAGGGAATTCCCATGAGCACCTACGTGGTTTCTGCCTGGAACTCAGGGGCTCTGTGAACAGGTGGGGGCAGGAAACAGCTCTCCCCAGAGCCAGCACGTGGCAGGCTTCCCAGCAGTAGATATTTTTAAAATGCTGTACATTTGGAATGGGACTTACCTGGTAGACTAATGTGCTAGTCCTTCTAACTGGTCATGTTTGAGGTCAACTTTCACAGTTGGCCTTGATCTCATGAGAACATAACGAGTCAGTCGCAGTCTTTTATATACCTCCAGGGAGCTTGGACACGACACGCTGAGCTTTTCATCTTGCTTGAAGCTATTCCTGTGTTTTAAGAATAGAGATGTGACTCCTGACGCGCTAAAGCAATGGGGTTCCTTCACCCGGGCCACGGTGGTCAGGCTCTGTCAACTCCAGATGCTGAGAGGTGTGGGGCTCACAGTCTAGAGCTGAAGAATTACCTTTACGGGAGCCGCTTCTGCCACCACTTCCCTTGCTTTTATCTCTAGCTTTTCATCCCAAGATCGTTCCCAGAATTTGTTTTGGTCAAAAACATGTACATAATAAATAAGCTAGTTCCCGTTTCATGATTATTTGAGAAAAATCCCCAAGTGGACATTGATATAAACCAGATGTGTGTGTGTGTGTGTGTGTGTGTGTATGTATACACACGTATGCATAATGCATCATTGGAGATGTTCTATGTTACGTGGTACAAAGGCCATCATCCACCAGCATGCCTTGCAGCGGGAACCAGCTCCTGGCGGGTTTGTTTTTATCCCCCTGTGCCCATGCCCTGGTCCTACTAGTGACTGGCTGCATGATTTTAGACATTTTACCATAGTTTATCAATTCTAAGGCAATGTTTTAAGAAATATTTTAACGCCCTGACATGGACTATACTTTACAATTGATGGCAACTGACAATTAAATTGTCAGCACAGTTTTCGCTCACCTCGTTCCTGAAGTAATGATGTGTTCTACAATGGAGCAGCCCTGAAATTCAACAACACCCAGGCCTTCCCTTCCTGAGGTTTAATTCCAGCCTCAGCCACATTGCTGATGTGTGGCGTTTGAAATCCTCAGTGAACTCAGTCCACTTCCCAGCCTGGGCACTCAAGAGAAGACACCTGTCATCACTGCCACATTAACTTACTAAAATGGCTTCCTAGCCAGCTGGCCATGCTTGTGCCCAGTGCACAGATGAGAAAACCGAGGTTCAGAAGAGCCAGGTTACTTACTCGGGGCCCGGACCCCGTGCCAGCAGAGTGTCTGTCTGCCTCCTGAGTTTGTGCTCACCCCCACTCAGGTGCCTCCTTGGCTGCAAACACCCTTTCCTGTCATAGGTTCTCCACCCACAAAGTGGCACCCATTGTTCACAAACCACAGATCTGTCTGCTTCTGGGGGGAGGGGAAGGAGGCGGAGCCCCGGATATGCAAAGGATGCCGCCTGCCTGCCTTCCCACCGACGCTGCACCGTCCAAAGTGAGGATGTGTATTTCCAGGTGCCTCCAAATGCCCTGGTGATTTAATCACCTCTGATCCTTCCGTAATCACTCCGGGTTGCTCTGTGCAAGTCAGCAAATTCCGTCCCTTTAATATACATGAGGAAGAGGGAGGGATATTTCTCACTGAAGGTTTTATGGAAAAGTCTGCATTTATTGATTTTCTTCCTTAAATCTTATTCTTGGAATCCTCCCTCTGCCCCTACACACACACACACACACACACACACACACACACACACACATGATAAAAATGATGGCCGTGGCCATGTTTGCTCAGCCTAACAAACCTACAGCACATGGCCCACATTCTCTGCCACGCCCACATTTCACCTGGAGAAGGAAACGGTTTGATATCCTAAGGCTGCAGACGATGTCGGTTCACAAGAATGTCTGTTATCCAAGCACATTAGCGTGCAGGCAGCCCTCTGCAAGCGTTCCTGTAACTCGGCAGGAAAGAGATGAAACTCACTCTGGCTTTTGCTTACACAGGCAGTGGCCTTGCCATCAGCTTTTCTGCATATCCCTTCATCCCTTATATCAGCGGTTCTCAACCTGTGGGTCGCGACCCCTTTGGGGGTCGAACGACCCTTTCACAGGGGTCGCCTAAGACCATCGGAAAACACATATATAATTACATATTGTTTTTGTGATTAATCACTATGCTTTAATTATGTTCAATTTGTAACAATGAAAATACATCCTGCATATCAGATATTTACATTGTGATTCATAACAGTAGCAAAATTACAGTTATGAAGTAGCGATGAAAATAATTTTATGGTTGGGGGTCACCACAACATGAGGAACTGTATTAAAGCGTCGCAGCATTAGGAAGGTTGAGAACCAACTGCCTTATATGTTCCATGATCAGCACCCATCCACGGGCCTGCTGAGCTGGCAATCACGTCCTCCTGCCCCTCGCAGGTCATCACGTTCCCAGGGAGAAAGCCAAAGGTCCGATCATGCGGGGCCACCTGTGGGTCACGGGTTGCATTCCCCACAAGACAAGACTAGAGCACGATGCATCTGCTCTGTGGTTCTCAGCCTAAATCCAGGTCCCCAAAGGGCTGGGGCAGCCCTGGGGGAAACACTTAGTCTCCTGGCGTCTGCTTCCTCTCGTGGACAATGGGGACAGCAGTGCTGCTCACAAGTCACGGCAAGAACAACGGGCACTCACCCACCTGAGAACGCGGCCGCGGAGCTGGGCACAGTCCAGCCACCTGTCTGCTCCGTGTCAAAGTCTTCGCTTCCTGCGTCCCCTGTTGCAGGAATGGTAGCAAAGGTGAGACACGCTGCTAGGTGTCAGGTCGCTGCATAAACCATGAAATCCCGGGGCTGCCTTTCCCGGCTCTTTTCCATTCCACAGGAATTCCAGGTGGCCGTTCAGGGACAGCTCATCTTCAGCAAGTGTGGGAGCCAAAGGCGGCACCTGCTCGGCCCATGCGGACGAGGCGGACTATGGTATAGCCCTGAGAAGGTGGCCCCATCCCAATCCCCAGACCCCGAGGCTGTCCCCTGACACGGAAAGAGGACAGTGCAGATGTGACAAGTGAAGGCGCTCCGGGTGGTCCTGGTGGGGACTGAACATAATCACACAGGCCCTTGTGAGGCAGAGGCAGGGAGGTCAGGAACAGCAGACGATGGGAGGACAGAGCTGAGGTTGAAATGCCTTTCAGAAGATGGAAGATGAGGCTGCAAACCCAGGAGCACCTGCAGCCACTGGGAGTTAGCAAAGGCCATCGCCGAGGTCTCCCCTACAGACCCTGCAGGACCCCCATCCCACACCCACCTAGATGGGGACCTTGAGCCCCCAGGACTCCAGGAAATGCATCTCTCTTGTCTGAAGGCACCAAGTCTGTGGTCATTTGCTACAGCAGCCACAGGGCATCCAGAGGAAGGACAGCGTCCAGCAAAGTCCTGTCCCCTCTAGCCGTGCAGAGGCTAGAGCTGCTCCTGGGACGTGCCGTCTGCTCGGGGCCAAGCGGGTCCTGAACCTGGGCTCAGAGCAGGAGGGGCGCCCTCAGGGCCCAGCCAGCCTCGGGCGGTGGGGATGGAGACACAGCTGTGCAAGTCTATGCCAGAGCTGTGTCCATCCACTCTGGATGGACGGCCCACCCATACAGCACGGCTCTTTCCTCTATGAGGCTCAGAGAGGTGAAGCAAGAAGCCTGGAGTCACACAGCGAGCCAGGGGTCTGGGGGTGTGTGTGTGTCTAGGTCCAGACCCTGAACCCTTGTCCCAGTGGCACCCCAGCAGGACACCCCTTCTCCCAAACCCATTTTAGCTGCCACCTCCCCGCTGGGTGTGTCTGATTCCTCTGGGCCTGCAGCTCCCACAGCCCTTGTCCGAGGGAGGCCACCACGGGAGCTGTGGAGCAGTGCAAGCCCTGACCTGGCTCTGGGCTCCTCTGGGAAGCAGCGCCCCCACAGGTTTCCATGCCTCGAGAGCCTCATGCAGGACAGAGCTTGGGGCCTGGGCCTTCAGGAAGGAATGCTTTTTGATGGAGCCTTGACCCTGTGCCCAGGAGCCAGGCAGCTGGTCCAGCTGCCAGGCTCGGCTTTTCCTCCCGGAATAAAGGGGTCATTGTTCCCCGGCCGCCAACCAGAAACACTGCCCTGGACGTTCGCTGAGCCTCAGCTGCTAATCAGAACCAGCCTGGCTGGGCAGGAGCGGGTGACATGTCCGTTCTGACTTAGAAAAGCGTTTTAACTTCACATTTGCCAAGTTAAAGAGAGGGGCTCATGGCCCTCGTCCCCACCCACCCGTCACTGTCACTGTCTTCAGTCTCGTTTTCATTGGGAATGTCCAGGGAACCTGAACCGGGCTGCCTGCGAGTGTCGTTGGCTTCAGGCTCAACCCACAGAGCACTTGGCCGCTTGGGAGAAATTCTGGCTTCAGGGTGGGTGGCTGACACTGTCTGCATCCTCAGGAGCTGGCCACGGGCAGCTCAGCCCCTGCTGGGCCCAGACCCGGCTGACTCATCTCCTTCCTGTGTGGAGCCCAGCGCTTCCATGTGGAGTTGGAGAGAAGATGGGAGAGAGCAGGCACAAGGCAAAGCTGAAGGACGTGTCATCGCCTCCCACCTCCCCCCGCTTTCACGCTGTTCTGAGCTTTCTTTCCTCTCTGCCCATCTGCTAACTCTCCTGAGTCCTCTTGGCTCAGCGTAGCTATCACTGCTGATTGTTGGAGTTGTGGACCCAGTGTGTGAAAGCTGCCCCAGGTCCTGGCTCTTTGGAGCCCTTCCCACTCACTGACTTGGGGACTGGCCATGTGTCTGGCTTTGGTGGATGGAATGACCCCATGTATGATGCAAACTGAGACCCGACTATAAGACCAGAGTGCTTGGCGTTCAGGCTTGGCCCTTGGGAACTGACTGGCATGCAAACAGGCGTGGACTGACCTGCTGGAGGGGAAGAGATGCAACACTGAGAGGCCCCTGCCACCCAAACAAGGTCATCATGAGCCAGCCGTGGCCCCAAAGCCATGAGTAGGCCAGCCTGCCCAAGCTGGCAGAAGTGCCAGCTGTGCCAGCCCAAACGGCCAACCTCCAGTCCTGTGGGCCAGGTGGCTATTGTTTCCTGTCCAGCATTCAGGGTTAGATTGTTACACAGCAAATCTAACGGATACACTTAGTCTAGGGAGCTTACAAAGACGTGGCAGGAGGTCCATGCTCCCCTCCTCTGTACACAGGTGTGTGTACACTTCCTCACACTCCTATTTGACTCTCCAACGGAACTGCAAGATCTACCAGAGCAGGCACCATGCATCCTCTGGTCACAGCTGAAGCTCCATGGTCTCCAACAGGACATGACTCTTAGTAGATGTTTGGTGAATACTGGCAAAGCCAATCAATGAAGAAATAAGGAAATCAGACAGATCTGCTTTCGAGGTCTGACTCTGGCAGTGTTGCTTTCTACCTTGATTTGTGCTCCTTCATTGTTCTGGGCCTCGGTTTACCCATCTATGAAACGACTGAAAATAGCCGTGTTGTTATTGGGAGGACTAACGGCGGGGATGTGTGTGTAGCTGGTCTAGGACCATGCCAGGCCAGTATTCAACAATGGCAGTGAACTTGTTCATCCAATGACAGGCCTGCTGATGTGATACAATTCTCACCACAGTGGGCTGCAGCCACGCTTCGTCGCAGTGATGGTGAGTTCCAAGTGGGGAGTTAGACACCGAGATGGACCCTGTGCGTGTGGGCATTTGGGTTCCTTTTGCTCTTCTTTGGCCTTAGGGGGCACTTGAACCTCAGAAGCCCACAGGCACACACATCGTCTGTGCTACTCCACCTCCATTTGATGCTCCTTTTACAGAGAAAAGCATCAAATTGATAAGAGAAAAGAATGGAGAAGAAAAGAATCTTCAAGCACGTATTTGCTTCATTTTTTTTTTTCCAGAAAGAGGTCCCGGATGCGCAAAGACCCTAAAGCAGGAGGAACCCACCTCATGAAAGAGTCAGAAATAAACTTGAGTGGATCTTCAACACCCTTCTGGGATATGAAGCCAGAGGACTGGGCAGGGGACAGATCACTCGGGCCTGGTAGGTCATTTTAAATTCTTCTTCCTTGCTCCGTAGCGCTATGGAAAAAAATACTCACAGGCTGTAAAAAGATCTGTTTTAGTCCACGTTTACGTATTGGCTGGAAACAGAGTCAGTGGCCAGGACTGCTAAGAAAGCTGCCATGAAGTCTCAGGTGACCGAGGTGTCCCCAGTCGCTGTAGGCTGTTGGTCACTTGTACTATCTTGTGTTGTTCGCAGACTATATGCTTGTGAGTGACACATTGGAGCCTCAACGAGTGCCTGTAATGTAGGAATATGCATGTTAGAATCGGCTCTACAGCCAGGACCCACCCTGTAAGATCATCCTTTAAGGGTTTGTCAGTATCACCCACCGAACCCACCTGGCGGACCCTCAGAGCATCTGTGCACGTGCTGAGCTCTGTTCCCACGGAGGCAGGTGCAAGAACTCCTTTACTTCTCATGCAACCCCGGGAGTTACTCACGGTCAGCATCCCCGTTCCACAGACTTAGGGTCACACGTTGCAATGCTGAGATCCGTCTCTGAGCGTTCTGAATCAGGAGGCTGTGCCGGGGTTCCTGGGAGCATCTGGGGAGGAGATAACACGTCCACTCCCAGGTCGCATAGAAGGTCACGTGAGGTGCGTACACAGGTCCCACAGCGGTGCCTGGTGGAGCTGAGGTTTGAACCCAGGGAGGCTGAAGCTCTTGGGCACCCCTGTACGCACCGCTTTCCTCAACAACATTCACATGGACACGTGGAGGGAGGACGTGTCCATGACCTGTATGTACGCGGTGGGCGGTAGATGATGTCCCCGCGTGCCTTCCTGGGGACTCAATAGTGGGACCCTCACCACTAGTTGGCTGCAACGAGCCGCCACGGATGCTGGGGCCTGAGCGGAAGGTGCTGCTTCTTGGTGCTCCCTCCAAATCACAGCCTGAGAAGCTGCAGAGCGGGGACGAAGCTCCATTCCAAGTGCCTACCCCTCAGCATCCTCGTGGAGGGAGGGAAAGAGAAAAGGTGCTTTGCAGGTTGGAGCTTTCATAGTTGGAGCAAACACTCTCGAATGATCTACAGATCAGGCAGCAGGAAGATGAGGCGGTATGGTTAGGCCACGGTGGGTGTGTTCAGGTGGGAGGCGTGGCAACCGTGCTTCTGGGCAGCTCCCCGATGTTCAGGGCACTTCCAGGTGCCCAGTCCCAGTCACTGAGATGCCTGCAGAACATTGCCAAGTGCCTCCTATTCCCAACCAACCCCAGCAAAGGAGGTGCGGCTGCCCCGGCTTTCTCAGGAGGCCCACATCTGACCTTGGGAGTGGGGGTGGTCTATAGGATTTTGCAGGTTAACTCTGGATTGTTAAGGGGTCTTAACTGAACTCCAAACCAGGCAGGACCCAGGGGTGGAGGCGCAGTGAACCACGTGTAGCTCCTGTCTCTAGCAATGTAGGCAGAGCCGCGGAGACTGGCACCGAGGGAGGGGAGGGCTGCGCCCACACCTGCCCCCAGCACCTCGGGGGCAGCCAGGAACCAGAAGTGCATGGTCGAGGATTATGCACCCAGAACCACACACAAATCCCGGGAGGTCATGGGAAGGACGTGGAGGTCTCCATCCCTCAGGAGGGCAGAGGGGCCTGGCCTAGGGATTGAGAGAGGCCTCACAGGCAATCATCTTGTGTGTGTGTGTGTGGGGGGGGGGCGGGGGACTACAAAGCCACCATTTGGAAATTGGCTTCTTGCTCTGTAGGGCCCCCAGCTGTGGGATGGACAGGGCCTCACTGTGCAGACAAGGCCGCCTAGTGGAAGGAGCAGAGGAGGGAGGGCTCTTCCCCGTTTTGTCCCTTGGAATCCTCCCGGAACCTGGAGTGAGGACAGTCTTATCTCCGTCCCATCCTGTTGGGCCCCATGAAAGGCCTCCATGTTGAAGCAGGGTGTCGTGGGCGTGGGTGGTGCAGAAGCTCTCTCCATCTCTCCCTCTCCCCCGCCCCCGCCCCAGGAAAGGGCTCGGCAGGGTCTAGGAGCAAACCCTCTCCACCCCCCAGTATGGTACTTTGTGTCTGCAACCCCTTCTCTCCACCATGCTCTGCACCCGGACCCTGCCAGGGCACAGGTGCCAGCTGCCGGGGCTTCCTGTGTGGGGCCTGGGCAGCCTGGCTCAGCAGAACTGCCTCTTCCTGCCCCACTGGTTTCTGGGTCTCTCCCCAGCACGACCAGTGCAGTCTGGCCTACTTTGGAGGTGAGCAGCCCAGCAGCCCCATGATGGGAGGAAGTGATAAAGCAGCTGCGTCCCCAGCCCCTGGCTCCCTCCTCTGCAGACACGGGGTTCTCACGGTGCCTGGGAGGCTGGAGCTCTGCCCTGACAGTTAGTCACTGGTGGGCGGGGTCCCTGTCCCCTGGAGCTCTAGACGAGGCAGCAGATACAACGGAAGGCAGTGGAGGGCCAAGGATGGAGCTGCTGGGCTGGCTTCAGACAGGGCCCTGGTGTGGCAAGGATGCAGGGATGGGCTGGAACAGGCCACATCCATGGAAATTGTTCTTACAGACATGGGACCAAGTGCCCTGAGCAGGGACAGAAAGGGAAGCAGGGAACATTGCATTTCATATATATATACATACTAGTGGCCCAGTGCATGAAATTGCACTTGGAGGTGAGCAGCCCAACAACCCCATGATGGGAGGGATGTCCCTCAGCCTGACCTGTACCCTCTCCAATCTGGGACCCATCGGGGGATGAGGGATTGAGCCTAAACCAGCAGTCTGACATCCCTCTGGCAATCCAGGACCGCTGGCTCCTAATTGCTCACCTACCTGCCTACCTGTATCTGCTCCTAATTGATCACCTACCTGATCGCCCCTAACCACTCTGTCTGCTGGCCTGCTAGCCCTCAACTGTTCCCCACCCCGCATTGGCCTGCTCGCCCCCAACTGTGCCCCCTGCCAGCCTGATCACCCCCAACTGCCCTCCCTCCTGGCCTGATCACCCCTAACTGCCTCTGCCTCAGCCTCACCACCATGGCTTTGTCTGGAAGGATGTCTGGAAGGTCTCCTGGAAGGTCTCCTGGTCTAATTAGCATATTACCCTTTTATTAGTATAGATATGCTTTCAGAGAGGAAGGGAGAGGAAGAAAGAGAGAGAAAAATTGATGGGCTGCCTCCTGCACACCCCACACTGGGGATCAAGCCTGCAACCTGGGCATGTGCCCTGACAGGGAATTGAACTGTGACCTCCTGGTTCATAGGTTGACCCTCAACCACTGAACCACACCCGCCAGGCCCCTGGTGCCTTTGATGACTTCGGCAACCTGGCCCCAGGTCACCAGGATCTGGTTTCATCGGTCAGGGGGGAACCTGAGTTGAGTGGCATCAGCCTCCTTAAACATCCAGCAGCTCACCCCATGCTGGGCCTGGGTCAGACTCGTGCGGGGTCCCTTCTAGCAACTATTGTGGCTCCCCTGTCAAGTCTGCCTGCTTTCCACCCCAGGGGGGCGAGAGGGAAGCCTGCACACCAGACTCCCCCTTGGTGGGATGTGTGACAGAGATGATGCCGCCCAGGGGATGATGGGCCCAGATGATTCTAGTGCTTTCTCCAGAATTTTCAAGTATGAACCTGAAATATTTTCCATACCATACATACCTGACTCAGCCACTACTTAGAGATGAACTCTGAGCCTTAGGGCAGGTACCATATGTCATTAAATGCTTTATGTATGTTCTTAAAATGAAGGCATGAAGGATTTTCTTAATGAGGGCTAGGCAGACAGGGGGCTGCTTCTTCTTCTTCTTCTTCTTCTTCTTCTTCTTCTTCTTCTTCTTCTTCTTCTTTTTTCTCCTCCTCCTCCACTTTCTCCTCCTCCTCCTCCTCCTTCTCATGTTTCTTCTCCCCTCCTCCTCCTTCTCCTTCTTTTTCTTCTTCTTCTTCTTCTTTTCTCCTCCTCCTCCTCCTCCTTCACCTCCCCCCCTCATCCCTCCCTCCACCTCCTCTTCCTTCATTCCTCCTCCTCCTCCTCCTTTTTCTTGACTGTCTCTTTAATAGTCCTTTACTTCTTTTGTATCATCCAATCAAAAACACAAGAATAAAGCTTCTGTTCATATCAGCAACCAGTCCTGCCCACTGCCTTTGAATGCCTGGGCACTGACAGGTCACTAACGTAGAGCACATTTGAGAGTTTCGGTATCGCACCTCTCCTACCTGATAATAAAAGCGTGTTTCTGTATCTTTAAATACTTCTTGATTTTGATATCTATATATCAGCATAATTTTGATATCTATATATCAGCTATTCTACGTCTGCATCTCTATCACAATGCTTTTCCCATTTCCGTTTTGTTGATCATCTACATTATTCCCATTTTTAAATTTTTATTTATTTATTAATTTAAGAGAGAGAGAGGAAGGAAGAGAGAGGGAGGGAGAGAGAGACAGAGAAGAGGGAGAGAGAAACATTGACTTGTTGTTACACTCATTTATTGGTTGACTCGTATGTGCCCTGAATGGTTATAGAACTTGCAACCTTAGGGACCACACTCCTGCCAACTGAGCCACCCGGCCAGGGCTTATTGTTCCCATATTAGGAAGGAGCTATGGAGAATGAAGCGGAAGTAAGCATCCTTGAAGCATATCTAACTACTCTTTCCTCAGGAAACATTTCTAGAGGTGAAATTATCAGGACAACTTTGGGCCTCGACGGCATCGTGTGTCACGGTGATTACAAATTGCTTTCTATAAAAAGAACGGACTCATTTAGATAGATGCTGGCCCCTCGGTGTGAGGGCTGAGTCACCATCCTCAGCCACCCTGATTAATATCATTCAAAACTGACTATTTCATCACTAAAAATAGGACTTTAACTTTGTTCAAATTGCCTCGGTTGGATTATTAGTGGAGATAAATATTTTCACGTGTTTACTAGTTACTTGTTCGAACACCTTTTTGGTTGTGCAGGTTTGTGTGAGCTGTGAGTGTGCTTGCTTTCTTGCCTGGCTGTGTGTCAGAATGACTTTTTCTTCACTGATGAGACCTCTTTATAGATTGCAGGTATTATTATCTTGTCTTTACAGGACACGCATGACTTCCCAGTTTGTTTATACCTTTTCATGTTTCTGTGCTTTAGACAATGTTTATTGTTTCTCTTCTCTTTGACATTTAAGAGAAAATATATACTTATGGGAAGGCTTTATAAAAACCAAGATTGAAATGTAATCTATAAAACAAAACACGTTATGAGTTCCACCAGAAACAATCACCATTATACGTTTGGTGCTGCTCCAGCTACTGACCGGGTACAACTTTTTAAAAATCTTTACTGTAAAACTGGAATTAAATAGAATACATCCTACCATAATCTGCTTTCCTGAGCATGTTCTTTGTCTGCTCAATAGTCCTATACGGTATGATACTTAATAGCCACAAACTCTTCCATCGTGGGGATGAAATATATCATTTTGAACAGTTACCAGTTGTTGAGCATTCTAAAATATGTGTGTGTGTTTTTTTCATTGATTTCTGAAAGGAAGGAAGAGGGAGAGATAGAAACATTGACGATGAGAGAGAATCATTGATCACCTGCCTCCTCATGCCCGCTACAGGGGTTGGAGCCTGTAACCCAGGCATGAGCCCTGACTGGGAATTGAACCGTGACCTCCTGGTTCATAGGCCAACATTCAACCACTGAGCTACGCTGGCTGGGCAGAGCATTCTAGATACTTCCAAATGTTATCTGGAACGATCACTGGCCCTGACCAGAGATAAGTTTCTTTATTCTTTCAACAAATATTCATGGAGCAGCGATGCAGGCATGATACAACCGTTTGCTGAGAGTCTACTTTGTTCCAAGCACCCTGGGCAACGATCACGAGGTGTGTGCTTGTCATCTCTGTTCTTTGGCTGAAGAAATTAAAACATAAAGTGGGTAAGCAGCTGGTCCAAGGCCACGTGGCTCTGGCTGTTTGGAGCGATGGGGCTGGGGTTTGAATCCAGGTGGGCTAGCTGCAGGGTGGGGGTCCCAGGGCCACCACCTTTGCTGCTGGTCCTGTGACAGGCAGGGCTCCAGGGCCCACAAACAGGCAGAGCCGCAGCCACAGGCAGGAGTGGTGTAGGGGGAGAGACACATGGGAAACACCAACGCAGAATGAAAGCGTCGCTTAGATTGCACGTAGGCGGCGTAATGGGCCTCACTTTCCTCACCTGAGAAGGGGGATGCGAAGAGCTCATGCTCCGTAGCCTGGAGTAGCCTAGAAGGATAAGCTGGGAGACGCATTTGGAGTAGACCTGCAACTGGAGAGCCCTCAACCCCTATCTCCTCTTCTCAGAGCAGGCCCGGAAGTGTTGGCAGAACAAATGCCTGGATGGATCAGAAGCTCGAAGAATACAGAGCATTCATCCCAAGTGACCTTGGCATATCCCATTTCAGAATGGGCTGTAGCCTGGTTGGCGTGGCTCAGTGGTTGAGCATTGACCTATGAACCAGAAGGTCAAGGTTCCATTCCTGGGCAGGGCACATGCCTGGGTTGTAGGCTCGATCCCCATAGGGGGAGTGCAGGAGGCAGCCGATCAATGATTCTCTCCGATCATTGATGTTTCTATCTCTCCCTCCCCCCTTTCTCTCTGAAATCAATACAAATATATATATTTTAAAAAAATGAAGAATGGGTTTTAACATTCCTGCCCTTTGCAAAGCCCCCAGAAGATGCGATGTTTTCTGGAGAGCAAGGGCGCAGGTTCCCAAGACTTCTGGCTCTCTCAGCCTCGGGGACTGCTCCCAGCAGCAGGGTGGGCAGCCCATCCCTGTTCCACAAGCATTTGTCACACAGTCACTTGTGGCTGGAAACGTGCAGATCCCAGCATGTGCATGATCCAGTCAAGGGGTGGGATCTCCATCAAAGGCGGCCGTTTGGGTACCAGCTGCTTGGTAGCAAATACATCTCTAATGCAATCAAACAGTCACGCGATTCATTGATGGAGAACAATTGTTTTTAAATACAGTCTAGTAGCCGGGACCATTAACATTCTTTCTGGTTCAATTAGTTAAGTTGGTTTGAATTAGAGACACTTGGCTATTAGCTAAGAAAAACAAATGCTATTGCCATTCAGCATTAAAACCCCCAGCCTCCTTCCCCCAACAATAATGCATGGCGGAGCCCAGCAACAGAGGGGTCTGAGGGGACCCCGGTGGTCTGCGGGGAAGGGAGTCCTACAGGAAACCAAAGTCCAGCAGCTCCACCATGGGAGCCCAGCTCAACCCACAGTCTTGGCAAGGGGCAGGGGAGGGGGACTCATCTGATTTCTCTCGCAGAGTCCCGGCGGCCCCAGGCTGGACTGCGCTTCCAAAGGCAGATTTCACTGCTGGGTCTCAGGCTGTGGGTGAAATAGGGGGGGAGTTGTCGAGAGAGAGAGAGAGAGAGAGAGAGAGAGAGAGAGAGGAAAGAAGAGAGAGAGGAACATCGGGGGGAGAGAGAGAGAGAGAGAGAGAGAGAGATTGACTTGTTGTTCCCCTCATTTATGCATTCACTGGTTGACTTGTATGGAGCCCCCAACCTTGGTGATCTATCTATCACACCGGGTCTCAATCACACCAGCGCCACCCAGGCCCGAACCCATACCCATGGCTCTCTTCGGAAACAGAAACACACATGGGGGAACCCCTTCCCCTCTATTTCCAAAGCTGTTTCCTCACAGACACGCCTTTAGGTCACCTTGAATTGGGATTGGACTAGGAAGCCCTTGGCTGCTGCTTTCTTCTCTTTCCGCCTTTAGAGGGAAGTCTAGGCACAGGCGGCCTTCTGATTGGTGCAGTGCATTTCGCTGTCAACACCCAGACGGACTGCTCAGCC
>NW_005360391.1:106609-122978 GCF_000412655.1 Myotis brandtii | reverse complement strand
CCCCCACCCCACTGCCACCCGCTGTCCCGCCCCAGGCCAGGAGGGGCCCACAGCTCTGAGGGCTGGTCTTCTATGGGCTGTTTTCTCTTTGTTTGGCTGCAAACCCCCTCCTTTGTCCTGTCTTCCTGGGTCTCTAACCTGGCAGCCTCCCCACCCTTTCTCACAGCTGGGCCCCAGGCAGCATTTTCTCTGGGGGCCCAAGCGGACCTTTTGAGGCCAGCCCTGCGCTCCCGCCCCCCATCCCTGCCCTGCCCCCCAGCCCCAGCCCTGCCCTGCCTCCCAGCCATTGTCCAGGCTGCTGCTGCCCGCCCCTGGAATCCACTTCCCCTCAGTCTGTCCACCTGCTTAAAAAAACCACACCCCTCCAAACTTAAAAGACCCCCCAATACCGGTCTTTCTTTGAGAGCCTCCAGGCTCCCAGACAGAAGGAACATTTGCCCTCTGTGCACACGGCATTTGCCCCCTGATTCCACAGACCACACCCCTCTCATCCGTCTCCTCTTTTTTTGTGTGTGAAAACCCATCTCCCAACAGAATAGGAATTCCCCAAACACAGGGACCCCTTTTTAAAACTATATTTTATTGATTTCAGAGAGGAAGGGAGAGGGAGAGAGAGATAGAAACATCAGTGATGAGAGGGAATCATGGATCAGCTGGCTGCCTCCTGCACACCCCATACTGGGGATGGAGCCTGCAACCCAGGCAGGTGCCCTGACCAGGAATCAAACCGGGACCTCTTGGTTCGTAAGTAGATGCCCAACCATTGAGCCACATGGCGAGGCACACAGGGACCCCTCTTTATTTTCACTTATACCTCCAGCCCCTTCACTCCAGGCCTCATGGTGCCCCTATGTGGCAGCACTCAGGGGTCCTGGCAGTCCTTTCCCAGGACACCCCAGGTCCAGAGAAGCGCAACCTGCTGGCTCTGTGGGTCCTGCCACTGTGGTCTTGTCTGACCTCAGCAGATGGTACATTTACTTAGGCTCTTGATGGCGCCCTCTATATCCGTTATGAAGGCTAACCATGCAAATTCTGTGGATTCTTGTGTGGAATCTGTGATGCCATGTTACAAACATCACATACATGAGCAGGTGTCCAGCCCGGGGGCTTTCAGAGGGGGTGGCCCCTCTCTCAGGGCCACACCCACCCTAGTGACCTGTCCCTGGAGCTTCTCTGGACTCTCTCACAAGCCATTGTCTAATCATTTTAGCTGGTAAACTTTTGAAAACAATTTTTGGGGGCCCTGTTTTTATTTGCCTTTCCTGTTCTATGTCACCTAGTCAAGGATTTGAATACTTGCTTTGGGAGAACGTATTAGGAGAAAAAAAAAGAAAGGTTAATGGTCTGAGATGCCTTTTAAATTATTTTTAATTGTGGTAAAATACACATCACATAAAAGTTAGCATCCTAACCATGTTAAGTGGCATAAAGTACATTCATTCACACGATTGCACAGTCATCTCCGCCACTGGTCTCCTGACCTCTTAGCATCTTGCAAAACATTAAACTGCATTAAGCACTAACTCCCCCTTTCCTCCTGCCCCAGACCCTGGCCACCCCCATTCTACTTTCTGTCTCTAGAAATTCATCTGTTCTATGTTCCCCGTCTAAGTAGATTCATACAATACTTGTCCTCTGATGACTGGCTTATTTCACTCAGCATAGCGTCCTCAAGTTCACCCATGTTGGCGCACGTGTGAGGATTTTAGTTGCTTTTAAGGAGAAATAGTGTTCCCTCATATGTGCATGCACTACACAGTGTTCATCTCTTCGTCTGTCCACAAACAAGGGGCTCACTCTCCCGGGAAATGACTACTTCCTGGTTGACACAGACTCCTGGCAGTCAGTTTCAGGAATCCTCTCCCTCCTCCTTGTTAAGAAAGCAATCAGATTGACCTTGACTTGTCCTTCAGCCCCGGTCTTCATGAGAACGTTAGCTGGCTTTGGGTCACAGCGTCTCAACACTCTGAATCTCAGTCCTGTCATTTCTACTCGGGGATGATAACACCTCCCCGACCACGTGGCCCCTGGAGATAGGCATTTGCTGGTGGCTGTGGGCCCCAGCACGCTAGGTAGGTGGTGTCTGTTATCCTTCCTGACTCTCCAGAGCAACCATCTGTCCTCCCGTCGCCCCTGAGGTCTGCAGACCCTTTAGACCATGCACTTTGGGAGGCATGTGAGTTACGGACTCCCTTCCGTGGCTCCACACTTATTGTTTTCTGCGCTTCAAAATAGAAACTGAAAGCGTTTTGAGACATGCATGGTGAGACTGTCTTCTCCTATTTTTACTCTCTGAGATGTCTCCTTGCCCTTCGGTTCCTTTGAACTGAACCAATACTCCCTGAGCCTGTGCTCCCTTAGATGGGGAGCTCCTGGGGGCAGGGACTCGGTCCGTCCATCACCCATCAGCCACAGTCAGTTTCGCCTGTTTGATTTTCTGACCATTGACGATTAGCCCCCTTGATGCAAGAAATCATTCTGTGCATTGGTATGTGTTACAAGTCCTACCAGAAGAGCAAGCTTTTTATTCTTTTTCCAATGGAGCCCTTTTCTGGAACTTTATAATAATTTCCAGATGGTAGAACTGGCTCTCAGAGATGCGAGTGGCAACGGAGGCTGCTCTGACTGGGTCCCAGGCCTCCCGACTTCAGATCTGAGACTCGCCTGCTCGGCATGGGGGTGTGGAGAGACCCGGCCTCCCTGGTCTGTAACAGCTACGAACAAGCTCCCAGGCAAAGGTTCCAAGGGAGAACCTGAATTCGTGCTCAGACACTGCTGCATGTTCCAGGCATTGATCAGATGTCCCCATGACAACCTGGTGGTCTATGTCTAACATCTCATAAATTCCCTGTCTGGGTAGCTCAGTCGGTTAGAGCATCATCCCAGTACACCAAGGTTGCAGGTTCAATCCCCCGTCAGGGCACATATGAGAATCTCTTTTTCTCTCCCTTCCCCTCTCTCTAAAATCACTTAAAAATTAAATTCTTGCCCTAACTGGTTTGGCTCAGTGGATAGAGCATCGGCCTGCGGACTCAAGGGTCCCAGGTTCGATTCCAGTCAAGGGCATGTACTTTGGTTGCGGACACAACCCCGGTGGGACACAACCCCATTGGGGAGTGTGCAAGAGGCAGCTGATCGATGTTTCTCTCTGACTCTCTATCCCTCTCCCTTCCTCTCTGTAAAAAACCAATAAAATATATTTTAAAAAATTAAAATTTTTATAAATGAATTTTCCTTTTGACTTAGAAAGTTTAACTATGAATTTTTCTTAAAAATTAATAATATCTAGGCATAGATCTATATACAAGCCACTCCCTTATATGATTTATGCTGCTAGAATTCTGGAAACTTTAAATACCCACCGGTAACAGAGTAGTTAACCAGTCTATGGAGCAGCCAGCAAATGGCATGCTAAGCAGCAATTAACAATCATGTTTTAGAAGGCTACTTAATGACACTTAACATGTTCATAGCACTTCCAAAGAGGAAAAGCAGAATTAAAGAAAATTATGCATATGTGGCTATTGAAAAATAAGACTTGAATCAAATACATGAATAAAGTAAAATACATGAGAAAGTTTATAGCTCTATAAAGGTAAGAGGATTATGGACAATTTTACTTTATTTCTGGCTTGTTGCTTTTCTAGCTATTACATATTTGTGTGTGTGTGTGTGTTTGTGTGTGTGTGTGTATTTACATATACTATATAATAAAGAACTAATATGCAAATTGACTGTCATGCCCTCACACAAGATGGCAGTCCCCATGTGGGCACAAGATGGCTGGCAGAGGATGACAGTTAGGGACAACCAGGACAGCAGGGAAGGGCAGTTCTGGGTGACCAGGCCAGCAGGAGAGGGCAGTTAGGGGTGACCAAGTCTGCAGGGGAGGGCATTTGGGGGCAATTGGGCTGGCAGGGGAGCAGTTAGGTACTGATCAGACTGGCAGGGGTGTGATAGGGGGTGATTAGGCTGGCAGGCAGAAGTGGTTAGGGGTAATCAGGCAGGCAAGCAGGCGGACGGTTGGGAACCAATAGTCCTGGATTGTGAGAGGGATGTCCAACTGCCGGTTTAGGCCCTATCCCTGTGGTCAGGCCTAAACTGGCAGTCAGACATCCCCAGAGGGGTCCAGATTGGAGAGGGTGCAGGCTGGGCTGAGGGACACCTCCCTACCAGTGCATGGAATTTCATGCACCGGACCTCTAGTATATTTATATATACACATATAAACACACATAAAAACATGCACAAACACGTGCGCACACACACATATATGATGACTTTTCTAAATCAGATCTACTCAAATAGTGACTTTGTTTCCCCAAATGCAATGGCTACTAGACTCTCCCCATGTAACCTCTATGCAAAGGCAACATTGGGGTAGAGCCAGTGGCGGATGGGAGCTCTGGAAATCACCTGCCTACTGGCGCCCAGTGCAGGACCCTCCAAGCCTGTGGCCCTGACAAGAGGCCACCTAGTCTTCTCTCGAGCACTCCTAGGCCAGGGGGATCCCACCAGCGGGTGGGGACTCTCACTCTGCACCACTCAGGTTTTCTGGAGAATCTACTGAGCCAAACTCCGTGGTTTCTGCCTACTGGGGACACAGCATTAGGCTCCTGGAATAAATGACAGCCTTTCCAATGTGGGAAGACAGATTACATGTCTCCTGAGCCATCCCTTCCCCAGACAGATGTGTAAAAAAGAGTGTATGTGTGTGTGGGGGGGGGCTTTAGTCACTATTAGCCAGCAGCAAGGGCCTCTGGCACAACTAAGCAATGAGGGGGTTTCCTCCTGGGGAGCCCTCTCAGCACCCTCAGCAGACACATTGCTCCCCCGTCCAGCTCTCACAGCAACCTGTCTCTCAACATGTTGTGAGGATGGGGTCCCTTTCCTCAGCATTTTGTAACCTCCTCAAGTCAAGGGATCTTTCCCAACTCATATCTGCATACCTAGTACTGAACACAGGGATGGGCATCCATTCCTTCACTGGGTCATGCAGCACATATTTATCAAGTGCCTACACTGAGTCAGGCATGGCTGGGAACACAACAGATAGGAACCTTCAATGGATGGAACTTATGGTTTGCCAAGGAAGTCAGAAAATAAACAGATGATAGATAGATAGATAGATAGATAGATAGATGGATAGATAGATAGATGATAGATAGATAGATAGATAGATAGATAGATAGATAGATAGATGATAGACAAATTGGAAGGATTAAATAGATGAATGGATGAATGGATAGATGGGTGGATGGACTGGATAAATGAGTGTATGAATGGATGGATAGATGGATGGATGAATAGATCTGTGCATGGTTGAATTGGATGGATGGATGGATGGATGGATGGATAGATGGGTGTGTGCATGGATGAATTGGATGGTAAATAAATAAATGAATAGCAGGTACCAGTTATTTTACGTTATCATCCTGAAGAGAAAGAAGAGGGGGTGTAAGAGGAGACGCTGTGAGCATGAGAATAGTGCAGTGATTGGGAGCAAGGACTCTGGAGCTAGAGAGCATGGATCTCAGCTCCGCCTCTCACTAGCTGCATGGAACACAGGTGAGTTTTTCCTCCTATGCTTTCTTTCATCCTAACCAGGCAAGTCAGGATTCAACGAGTGTATTTTTGTGAAAATGTTTAAAGTGTGCACATGCAAGCAAGTGTCAGTTGTTACTGTTGATGCCAAGATGTGCACGCGTAGGGGTCAAGGAAGACCCTTCTGGGAAATGGCTCCTGGGACTTTAAGAATGAGTAAGCAATGGCTGGGAGAGCACTGGACACAGGGAGGGGGAAGTGTGTGGGCGAGGACTCCAGGCAGGTAAAGAGCCTGATGCACTTCCATAACCAAAGGATGGCAGAAAGTACCTGGGAAAGTCAGCTGGTCAGCTTGGCAGGGCCTCACAGGCCCCTTCCCATATGGTTTGGGTCCTGGAAGATTTCAGCTGGGGAGGACTGTGTCTTACTTTTTTGTCTCTCTGCCTGCTCAGTGGGAAGGAAGGAGGCAGGTGGGCAGGGAGGAGGCTGACCAGGCCCCAGGAAGTGATGAGGAGGTGGTAGGGAGTCAGAGCTAATGCTTGGGGAAATGAGAAAAGAAAGATGAGTAGACATACCCTGGGTGCCAGTGAATAACGGATGGTGAGTGGACAGAAATTGTGCTAACGCCCTTCTCCTGGAGCATGTATTAAAGAAATTATTCATGACAGTTGTGAAAGATGGTAAGGCAGACTTTACCCAAGACCATCCTGAGTAGTGTAGGGACTACTGTGATAGAATTTTCCAAAGGGGTTGAGAATGGGACTCAACTCAGAATAGAGCATGGGTGTGTAGGAATTTATAACCAAGGAGAAGAGTGGGGGACAGTGGATAGAAAACTCCTAGGAAGAAACTGTTGTTGTCAAGATGTGCATGCATAGGGGTCAGGGTGAGAGAGGATGCTGGCTGAACCAACCAAGCAGTCGTCTTGCCGAAGACAACCAGGGTGCTTTTACATTGTCTGGGGGGTGATGAAAGCAGAGGGACCCAATGAGCTATCCAGGGTGATCAGATATTGAGGATGGGTGGTTCTGTCTAAACTGACTTAGCAGGGTTCTTGCTAATACTGGATTTTACAAGGAAGGGCAGAGATGGACCCAGGAGAGGGGTTGGGAGCCTGAGTAAAGAATTTTTGTCACCTGCACACACGTACTCAATATTTCTGTTCAGAGAAGTGTGTGGCGATAATGCTGAATCAAGGTTCTTCCACAGGACAAAGGAACGGATGCCCTTCAGATGGGGTCTCAGGAGGATTGTGTCCAGGGTGACTCTCCTATTCTCCCTGGAGTGGAGCAGAATGCCATGTGTATTCTCAGGATGCACATGGTGGGAGAGTGTTGACCATACAGCCTTTTTAGGAAAAAAGGAACAAGGGCAGTGAGGCGCGAGACTGAAACCATGAGGTAGGTGAATGGCAGGCAGCCTGGGGACGGTGGAGCTGGGGGAAGTGGCTCAGACAGCCAGGTTATTGTTCTCAAACACTGAAAGGCTGCCCCCAGAAACTGAAATTCAACTGGCCAGGCACAGCTTCCATGAGGGGATTAAGGGCCAATGGATGAAGCCAACAAGCAAGTGAAATATCCTATATAAAGGGTGTCCCAAAATTCACGCAAGAAGTAATTTTGATAGAAAACACAGGTTTATAATTAAAAACTGCAAATTTTTTATTGATTCATAAAGTATATAATATAGGGTTATGTATGGAATAGCATATCAGGTAAATGGCCTCCATGGCTTTGCTGGCACATACACATTTTTGCTGGCACATACGCACTCTTTTGTTGAAATTTTCCATGACCGTTTTGCATAAATGTGGCTGAATTTTGATGAGGCTCATTTTCATCTTGATGGCTTGGTTAAGCGACAAAATTGTCACATTTGGGGTTCAGAAAATCCACGAGTGATTGTTGAGAAACAAATGCATCCACAACGTGTCACTGTTTAGTGCGGATTTGGGGTGGAGGCATCATCGGACCATTCTTCTTTGAAAATGCGGCTGCTCAGGCAATAACAAAAGAATGCGTATGTGCCAGCAAAGCCGTGGAGGCCATTTACCCAATATGCTATTCCATACATAACCCTATACTGTATACTTTATGAATCAATAAAAAAGTACATTTTTTAATTATAAACCTGTGTTTTATATCATAATTACTTCTTGCGTGAATTTTGGGACACCATATAATAAAGAGGTAATATGCAAATTGACCATCATGCCCTTGCACAAGAGGGCCGCCCCCATGTGGTCAAAGATGGCCACCCCCATGTGGGCACAAGATGGCCACCACAAGATGGCTGGCAGGGGAGGGCAGTTGTGGGCAATCAGGCCAGGAGGGGAGGGCAGTTGGGGGGGACCAGGCCAGGAGGGGAGGGCAGTTGGAGGGGGACCAGGCCAGCAGGGGAGGGCAGTTGGGGGCAATCGGGCCAGCAGGGGAGGGCAGTTTGGGGTTATTGGGCTGGCAGGGGAGCTGTTAGGCGTCAATCAGACTGGCAGGGGAGTGGTTAGGGGGTGATCAGGCTGGCAGACAGGTGAGCGGTTGAGAGCCAGCAGTCACGGATTGTGAGAGGGATGTCCAACTGCCGGTTTAGGCCTGATCCCTGTGGAGGGATCCCAGATTGGAGAGGGTGCAGGCTGGGTTGAGGGACAACCCCCCCCCCAGTGCACAAATTTTGTGTACTGGGCCTCTAGTCCTATATAATAAAAGGCTAATATGCAACTCTACCAAGCAGTGGAATGACTGGGGCTGGCAAGTGGGCAGCGCCAGGCCAGCCAAGGCAGGTGCCGGCGAGCAGAGGGAGGGGATGGTGATGTGTGTGTGGGGGGGCGGTGGTAACCGGCAGCTGCGCCTGCAGCAGGGCGATGGGGGGCAGGGCTGGAGCTTCCCCCTGCTGGTCAGTGCGCTCCCACAGGGATGTCCAAGAGGAGCAGGCCTAAGCAATTAACTGGATATTCCCCGAGGGCTCCCAGACTATGATAGGGCACCGGCTGGGCTGAGCAACCCTCCCCCCACCCCGCCCCCCCACCCAGTGCACATGCACTGGGCCTCTAGTACTTAATATTATCAGTCGCTATGGAAATGCAAATCAAAACCACAGTGAGGTAGCACTTCATACCCAGTAGGATGGACAATAGCAAGTGTTGGGGATGATGTGGAATAACTGGGGCCCTGGCATTGCTGGTGGGAATGTAAAATGGTATAGCTACTTTGGAAACAGTAAGGCAGTCCCTTAAACACTTAAGCATAGGGTTACTCTATGACCCAGAGATTTCACTCTGAGTTATATACTCAAGGAGAATAAAAACATATCCACATAAAAATATTGTGCCTGAATGTTCACAGCGGAATTATTTGTAATAGCCAAAAAGTAGAAACAACTAATATCCATCAACAGATGAATGAGTAAAGACAATGTGGTCTACCCTTAAAATGAAATGTTATTCAACCATAAAAATAAGTACTGATATATGGTACAATGCAGTTGAACCCTTGAATATATTATACTGCATGAAAGAAGCCGGCCATAAAGGCCACAGATTTTATAAGATGCCCAGAATTGGCAAATCCATGGAGACAAAAAGTAGATTACTTGTTGCCAGGGACACAGAGGGTGGGAAATGGGGTCTGATTACTAATGAGTACAGAGATTCTTTTTGGAGTGACGAGTATAATCTGGAATTAGATATCAGTGATGGTTGCCCAATCTTGTGAATATACTAAAAATCAATGAATGGTATACTTCAAAAGGGTGGGTTTATGGTGTGTGAATTATATGTCAATAAAGCTTTTATTAAATAAAGAATACAAAGAAGCATGAAAAAGGTAGTTTCTACTTAGAAAAGAGAGCCAAAAGCACTTTCTAAACCTATTGTCTAAACTGTTGGATTATTTGCAATAATCATCCTAGGTTAAAAGTTCTTAAATAAAAGGCTATATTTTCTATATTATTTATAATAGCAGGATCAATCTATATAATAATCTGTTGTTACCCAATTTGTAAGTTTATTATGGATATTTTTCTATGGCATAAAATAGCAGTCCACTGTATAATATTATCTAGCAGGTAATATTCCATGTAGAAATACGCTGATCCTTTTATCTAGCGATGGCTATGTAGGTGGCCTGCAGACCTACATTTTATGTATAATCTATAGTAATAAAAGGCCCATGGCTGTAACACCGTCATGACCAAACCTGCAGCGGCTCTAGCGGTGGGCGTGGTGGGGCGCGAGCTACTAGCAGTGGAGAGCTACAAGCAGTGGAGGGTGGGGCAGTGAGCTACAAACAGCGATGGGCAGGGCAGCCAGCTGAGGCAAGCAGAAGCGAGCTACTCATGCACGATTTCATGCGCACTGGGCCTCTAGTGTTATATAAATGTCCTATACCCATGCTTCTTTCACTTCCCTAACAATTTTCTCAGGTTCCATCCAAATTGGAATTCTTCAGAGGAAGGCTCCATATAGGTTTTTAGGCGATTGGGATGTATTGGCGGATCCTTCTTCTCCCAGGCCATGCCAGTTTTTCTTGTCCCACAAGTAGAACATGTAATGGACTCCCATGCCAGTTTGCGGACCTTGGTATGTTAGTTGCTGGATTGAACAGGCCCTTGTATAGCTTGGGGACAGGGACAATTAGAAGGAAGGCAAGTCCTGGTTCTCACTTCTTGCTGGACTAACCCTTCCCTGTACCATGACCATCGAGGTCTCAGCTAAAGAATGAGAAAGGAAAAGGTGACAAGTTGCTGACATGTTGAGGCACTCGGAGGTGCTAAGGATGTCAGCCCTGAATCCTCATGGGCTCCCAGGTGGGCACATGACATGGTCAAAAGGACACTTAATCTCTCCTTCATTAATTGAGGATCTATAAAAATAGCGTATTTGGCAAAATTTTCTACAGTTAGAATATTAATATGGTGACCCTTCCAGGTGAGCTGCTGAATTTATGTGCGGGTGATGCGAGGGGACCCAGGGCTTGGAGGCAGATCCAGGGCAGGGAGGTACCTGAGCTCCACGTTCCCATGGATGAGCTACTTTGTGCCAAGACAAGGATTAGTGCTAACAATTCCTCCCCAGGGAAGCACTGTCTGAATCCGGGTTTTCTGCAGGGGCTGTACGTGCAGCCAGCGTCCTATGGGGAGCAGGGAGGAAAGGCGCACGTAAGGTCAATCCCAAGGCTTTTGTCCGCCAACAATATCAGAGGACATCAAAGCTTCTGAGTCACTTAGGTGACTGTCCTGTCTGTGTTGACCAGGTAAGCAAGAAACCCAGGAGGGAGGTGGGTGCCAGCACTGGAAACCCTTTTTTGTCATGTGAGGTAACATATTTGCCAGTTCCAGGGACTAGGACGTGGACATATCTGCGGGGCCATTGCTCAGCCCCCCATAGCCATAGCTCCTAGCTGTACTGTACTATGCCTCGGGGGCACTTACGCATCATTTATCAAATACCCACAGGACCTGAGAGACACCACCCGAAAAAGGCTACAGGTTGGGAGACAGAAGAGAGAGCTTTCATATCCAGCCCTCTTAGGCTCTGGCCCCAGACTTTTCTACCGCTTTCCATTATTAAAATAGGAGATTTTTTTTTCAGACCTAAGTCTCAGCCCAGTTTGTGAAATAGAAACCTTCCCTCTGGCAACGTGTTCCTGGGGTGGAAAGCGGCGTTTTCCATTTTGCCCAAGTTTGGATTCTCTAGTAGCCAACTCTGCCTTCTGTGTGTGCAAATTATCCTGCAGACAGGGACGGGGGTGCTCTGATTCAGGGAGAGTTAAAGGATCCCAGCCCCGGGAAGCCATCTCATGGCCACTTCCCTGGGTGCAATAAGACCTTTTTTATTAGCCCAACCACATGCTGACACACAAGGGGTTCTCCTCAGGTCCACTCCCCTGGAAGGTTCTGGTTCCTGGAGCCTATGTGTGTCTATTCCTCAGTCAACTAACTCAGGGGTCCACTGCAGGGGTGCTGGGGACCCAGTCTCTCAGGTCCAGGGGTGACTCCAACCTGCCTTGGGCTAATTTCCAGGCAATCCTCCTGCCAAGCTATATATATAAAAGCCTAAGCAACCGAATGACCTAATGACCAAATGACCGAACAACTGAACGACCAGTTGACCTGTCGCAATGACACACACTGACCACCAGGAGGCAAATGCTCAATGCAGGAGCTGCCCCCTGGTGGTCAGTGAGCTCCCATAGTGGGAGTGCTACACAGCTGTCCTTTGGGTGCCAGATGCAGAGCTCATGGCTGGCTGCCACAGCCCAGAGACCGCAGCAGAGTGGCAGTGAACCTACCAAGT
Organism: Myotis brandtii; assembly: GCF_000412655.1. NCBI lineage: Eukaryota > Metazoa > Chordata > Mammalia > Chiroptera > Vespertilionidae > Myotis > Myotis brandtii. The sequence goes on along the minus strand of NW_005360391.1, from coordinate 111,145 downwards.
GGCAGCGAACCTACCAAGCAGCAGGCAGGCGCAGCGGGGCCAGGATGAGCAGGAGCAGCAGGCAGCATTGGATTGCCGGTTACAGCCTGATCCCCGCAGGCCACGCCGAGGGACCCCATGGATTCATGCACAGGGCCTCTAGTCAATATGTTTTTCAAAAGTAAGGGAAGAGGCAGGGTGTCCTGTTCTGTGAAGGAGGAATGCTAAAGAATATTAAGAGTTAAAAGATGCTCATGATCCCTCAAACATGTCAGGTCCCTGTCTCTTTCCCTCCTCGCTGTCATTTCTCCTTACTGATAGTGTGCGAGAGCCGAGCCGTCCCCTCCCCAGCTCACACTTAGTGCCGGCAGCACGCTCTGTATACTCACTCCCCGGAGACATCTGAAAGTGATTTCAGAGGGCGAGCACTCAAATTAGACACAGAAAGCAACGGAGATAAAACCAAAGATGGATTTATCCTGTCGAAACTCAGAGGACAACTGATGAGACATTTTTTTCTCTTATCCTTAGCCCACAGAGGGGGTCCTCACCCGGATTGTCATTTTTCTGGAATCTTGATATGCAAGTCAAGGAATTGTGGGGTGGAGCACCCATCGGTAAGTGTTGGGATTGCCAGGTGTCTGTCTGGGGTCACCTTCTGAACCCAACGTATGGATTTGGAAAGTTCAGTTTGGAATAGTGAGGCTGGATGGGTCACATGGCTTCTAGAACCTCAGCTTTGCACAATTTGGACTTGGTTTAATATCAGGCCAGCCACTCTATTGATTTTGTGTAAGTTTGGGAATCTTATAGGGTGTAATACAGCGAGATGCCTCCTTTCAAACTAAATATTTTACTTAAAAATACATTTATAGACTTGTACATTAGAAACCAACAAATTCCAGTAAAATATATGCAGGAAAACATTCTGACCCAGGGACAAGGTCTGGATCTGAAATACAATGAAGCCAATGAAAATAAAAGGTGGAGTCTCTTCAGACAGTCCTATCATTTCCTGTGACTTTATTTGCTTTTATTCTCATCTATGGATTAGACACATGCAGGACACAGCTTCTCTCTGGCGCACTCCACTGTCCTAGATATTTCACTCTTGGATACGAAAATAATTGTAAATTGCAGTATTGGTCTGAGAGGGTGGAGAGAAATGGCTCAGTTTTCCTGTGGGACGTGGCAGACCTCACAGACATGGCATGGGCTTTCTGATGCCAGCAAAGCCTTCATGTTCCGAGGCAGAGACATGGCGCAATGGGGAGGCGGAGGGGTTGGAGTTCTGCCTCAGCCTTTTGACTCCCAAAGGAGACCTCAGTGGAATTAGTTGGACCTTCTGAGTTGGAATGGCTGGGTCCTATGGTGACCCTATTTATTTATTTATTTACTTACTTATTTATATTTATTTATTTATTAATCCTCACTTGAGAATATTTTTCTACTGATTTTTTTTAGAGAGAGTAGAAGAGAGAGGGAAAGACAGAGAGACATATCGATGTGAGAAACACATTGATGATTGGTTGCCTCCTGCGGGAGCCCTGGCCAAGGCCCAGGCCAGGGAGGAGCCTGCAACTGAGGAACATGCCCTTGACCGGAATCGAACCCAGGACTCTTCAGTCCGCAGGCCAACGCTCTATCCACTGAGCCAAACCGGCTAGGGCTATGGTCACCCTATGTAAAACTCTCTAAGGAATGATCACACTTTTTTACATTGTTTAACCCAAAGTGATTGTACTAAATATTTGCACCAGGGACGTGGACAGGATGCGATTTCTTCACATCCTTGCCAACACTTGCTGTTTTCTGTTTGTGTGTAACAGCCATTGTAACAGCCATTGTGAAGCTGCCCTGTGGCTTTGGCTCCAATTTCCCTGTGGCTGATGGCGCTGGGCATCTTTCCAGATGCTTCCCTTGCTTTCATGATATGGTTCTGTGGGCCTTGCCTTATTTCTCCACTTCCTGGACTGACCCTAGCTCCTGTTTCTTGCAGCTGAATCTTAATCCCCATTGTAACGTCTGATCCCTGAGAACAATGACTGGCACCGAGTAGGTTCCTGATAACTTCTAATAAATTTGATGAAATGAGAGTTTTCTTTATCATCTAATGCTTCTATAAGACACTCCGACTTACTGATACATTTCTACAAATTGAACTGCATTGGAGTGAACTTATTGGTGCCATGATAACACTAGAACTTCACTCAGCAACTAGTAAATGCCTTAACATTATTCTCACTAATCTTCAGAGCAACCTTTGGTAGTAGATATTATTGTCCTCTCTTTACAAAATTGGGAAAGTGAGGCATGGAGACAATTGCACGCACCACTTACATTTCATCGGTTTTACTATATCTCTGAGCCCCTTTGTAGCTAGGGCCAATGGAGTGTGGGCATGGTGACATATGTCACATCCAGGCTCAAGCAATGAGGAAATGGCACACAATTCTTCAGATATTTCCTCTTTTGTGGCAGCAACCAGGAAAGCTGGGCCTTCTGAATGTGCTGCTCTGAGATGGGGATACCCCAATGAGCCTGCTTCTGAACTGAAAGTATGGGGGATATTCCCAATAGGAATGCTGAATGATGTGAAATAAATCTATTTTGTATTAGGACATTGGGATCTGGGACCTGTTTGTCACTGCAGCATAGCCTAGCCTAGTATGTAGACATAAACTGGTTCTCCTAAGGCCACCCAATTAGGATGTAGAAGAACTTAGGTTCAAACCATGGACTGTTTGTCTCCAAAATCCTCTCTAATTTCACTCTAAGAGCTGCAAGCCTTACCTATCTGTGACACAATTTACAATACAATTGCATATCCATTTCCTTTAGTAGGCATTCATCGCTGAGTTGATTTAAATCTGATGTGGGGTGGACTCCTCCCCTCTGACCTGCCTAAACTTTTAATCTTTCCATAATTAACTGGAGGGTTTAGCTTTCTGGTAGATGTTAAGAACCGGTGAGCAAATCAGACATCTCAGAATGCGCCCTCTCCGATCAATTCCCTTGCTGTGCTTGGGCAGGTATAAGCTTGCTTCTGTCACTTGTGATCAGAAAGAACAAAACAGTGTGCTCAGCAAACAGTGAGAAACCAGTCTGAACACAGCCTGCAGGGGGAGCGGCTGTGGAAACATCTGCTGGGGTCTTTTTCTGAAGACCCTGGGACACCAAGCTGAAGAGTGTACATTTAACCAGCCGCCCCTGAAGGCTTCGTGACAATGAGATGTCTACAGCCACCATTTAGGGAGACTGGTCTGGCAAGAATGACTTTGACTACATGGGTTATTGTCAGGATTGGCTTTCTCTTTAATAGCAACATCTAGACAGAGTCAGTTCCATGATACTTGCTGAGTTATAAGTCAGAAAACACCTATTGGTTTTTGCATGACAACATGTCTGATTTAATTCATCATAAAAATTAAAAGTCCAACCTCGTCAGTATATATTGTTTTCTTATGTTGGAAGCACAGTGCCGAAACACAACAATGATTGTGACTGGGTTATGCCTCTAGGGGGCTTTCAGAGGAGAGTTTGCAAACATCCTAGACCAGTGATGGCGAACCTTTTGAGCTCGGCGTGTCAGCATTTTGAAAAACCCTAACTTAACTCTGGTGCCGTGTCACATATAGAAATTTTTTGATATTTGCAACCATAGTAAAACAAAGACTTATATTTTTGATATTTATTTTATATATTTAAATGCCATTTAACAAAGAAAAATCAACCAAAAAAATGAGTTCACATGTCACCTCTGACACGCGTGTCATAGGTTCGCCATCACTGTCCTAGACTGATATTATGGAATGATGTTTAGAGGAATGTCCCCATGGTAAAGAACATGGAATTGGAGAGTGTCCAGTAGGTAGGCCTGTGATCTGAATTCATGGTATTCTTATCCCTAAGAAGGATAGCTGGCCTAGGAGAGGGAAGGAGGCCCCATCCTTGGAGCACCCACAATTTCTGCAGAAGACATAAAGATCTGGCTTAGTATTCTTATGGAACTTCAGACAGGAACTGAATTTGTTAAATAGCTTAGTTATAAAAGGGAACTTAGCATTTAGTCTAATTATTCACTTTAAATAAATATATGTAGACTCCATGATTTAAATTCAAGCTTTTTTTTTTTATTCCCTTCCTTCTTTCTTAGTTTTCTTCTTTCCTTCTAAATATAGTGAATACAAGTTACTTTTGCTTTTACGGATGTGAATAAAATTGAGATACCCTTGGCCTTTAAGTCATTGCAGACACTTTTAATCAGAAATATCTGTGTCTTACTTGGTATGGATAAAATTTGAAAGAAAATGCTGTGTTAATACCATGGATTCTTTGTCTGGGCTTCGAGAAATGCAGAGTGGTGCAGCTAAATGTACCTTTTATCCCCTTAAACAAAATAAATGGTATGTATAGGGTGTCCTAAAATTCACACAAGATTTGAATTTTGCATGAGCATCAACAACAACAACAACAACAAATAAAAGCCTAATTTTACTTGGTTTATTGAATCAGATTTTAATATCTGTTGCCCTTTGATTTCAATCCCTTCAATTT
>NW_005360391.1:82711-105615 GCF_000412655.1 Myotis brandtii | reverse complement strand
TTCTCACTTTAACACTTTTCAGCCGCTGCACATCACCCCTGAGAAGGAACTCTAACACCTCGCCAGGCCACCAGGGCACGAGCTCCAGCTCATGTTTCTAGTTTTACTTCTACTCTTCCCTGCACAACCACCCCTCCACCCCTCCACACACAGGACCTAGCATCTTAGCCTAGATCCACACTTGCTGTTTCCTGTCCTAGGAATAGCTCTTCCACTGACCACCACCAGGATTTGTCACTCCCTCGTGTTTATTCTCACTATATGCTTTGTTTATACGTCTGTGGTATTGTTACCTCCAGTTGCAAAAAGTTGTTTATGTAGATAGCTATACTTACTGGATTGTAGAGACTATATCTTATTCATCTTTGTGCCTGGAGCCTAGACTGTGGCTAGTATATGGTAGGTAGGTGCTCAAGAAGTATCTACAGGAAGAAAAAAAAATAGATGGATGGATAGATGAATGAATGGATAGATGAGTAATGGATGGGTAGAAGGATAAATGAATGGATGGATGGGTGAATGGTTGGAATGATGGATGGATGGGAGGATGAGTGGATGGATGGATAAATGGATGGATGCATAGATGGATGGGTGGATGGATGGACGGGTAAGTAATGGATGGAGGAATAATGGATGGATGGAAGGATAGATGGATGGATAAATGAATGGATGGGTAGAAGGATGAATGGATGGATGGAGGGTTGGATGAATGGCTAGATCAGGGGTCCTCAAACTTTTTAAACAGGGGGCCAGTTCACTGTCCCTCAGACCATTGGACGACCGAACTACAGTTTAAAAAACAACTATGAACAAATTCCTATGCACACTGCACATATCTTATTTTGAAGTAAAAAAACACGGGAACAAATACAATATTTGTATTTGCATCTGGCCCGCGGGCCGTAGTTTGAGGACCCCTGGGCTAGATGGATAGATATATGGATGGATGAAAAAAAATTATTTGATAATATTTCCCTCAAATCTTTAATTATAGATTAAAAGTATAAGAAGAAATTTAAATCTTTTAAATGTCTTTGTGGTTTTTCATTCAGGGAATTACGTTTGTTTAAATTTCTAAAGTCCAAGAGGAAGACATCTTGCCTTTTTCTTTGCCCCAACTGAGGAGTCTTTGAAATGTGTATCTCAGCCAGTCTCTACTAGTATCTTCTAGACCTGTGCTCACCAATATGGCAGCCACTATCCACATGTGGCTATCGAGGATTTGAAATGTAGCTATTAGATTGAGGACATAAACTTTTAATTTCTTTTGATTTGTAACTAATTTTGATTTAAAAACTCATACTTGATTTAGTTAATGGAAAATTTTAAGAATGTTTGAAATAAGTTGAATATGTGAACCAACTTTTTTAAAATTCATACTGTGCTTCTATTTTCCTGATGAGAATCAGAATGTTACACATACATTTGTAAATGTGAAGCACACTTAAAAATGATGCTAACATAAAAAGATAAATTGTAGTAAAAACCCAAAAATAATTAGGATAAAACTATAATGAATATACTGTAACAAAAAGTTGTGTGATGCAGCTAAAGAAAGACTTAAAAGGAAATTAGTAGCCCTAATTGTCTTCATTAGGGAAAAAACCCCCACAAAATTAGTGATGTAAATTTACAAATGTTAAAAATAAGTCAAACTTACAAAAAGACAGATACCAACAAACAAAAAATAGGGGCAACAGTAAAGTAAGAAATTTTTTAAAAAAGCAAAATGTGAAAAAATAATAATATGACTCTTTACAAATAATAAAATTATATCTGATGACATAGATCAAGTGGAGAGAGAAAACTATGAACAGCTTAATGCAATACATTTAAAAACATGTAAATGGGGAAATTTCTATAAATATAAAATTTACAAATCATGCTTCGTGATATTTTATAAATTTGATATTTAGAAATATCAAAATTAGGAAACCCTACTAGAATTAAAGACATTTAATATTAGTTAATCTTTATTGCTTTTAAAAAAACCTAATGTGTTTTGCATGAAAGTTCAATCAAAGAAAGCACTTTCCAAAGTCATCACGCACCAATCATCCAAAAAGGACTGGGATAGAGAATAATCTTTTAATTATTTCAGAATTCTTCTTTTTCTCCCAATTTTTCTGAGTTGTTTTATTTTTTTCCGTTCTAGCAAAATTTACTATTTGCTTTCTCCTACCTGATTAACATAAGAGAAAAAGTAAGAGAATATTTCACACTATATTTTATGAATCTGGTATAACCTTGACACCAAAACTAGAGAAAGACATTATGAGAAGAAAATTATAGGCAATTTCATTTATGAATACATTTATATTATGAAGATAAGTGAAATAATCTGAAATAAAATGCTACAAAATGAATTCAGCAATGTGTAAAAAAACAATTTGAGTTCAACCTAGAAACATTAGTGTTTTAAATTAAAATACAAATTAATATGTATTATATTAACAGAATAAAGAAATAAAACTATATAAACATAGATGCAAGGCTATTGATAAAATTTAAAACACATTTATAATTTTAAAAAAATCTCTTAGCAAAATAGATGTAGGCATTAACTTTGTTAACTTTCAAGAAACCAAAATAGAATATACACTAGTGCAACATTTGTATTCCATTAATAATGAAATAAAAGACAAGTAGCTGCCCTCTAAATGCTTAGTCCCAAAATCATAAGGATTATAAGGAAAGAAATCAAACTGTTACTATTTACAAAATATTAAGAGGATTTGAGCAAGTTGGCCGTACATATCCATTTTATTCAATCACATTTCTATAAAGATCCATGATTAGAAAATTTTGCTTAAAAATTTACAAAAACAACCAAAAATACAAAGCAACATGTAATAACAGTAACTAAAATTTTCCAATACTCTTGAAACTATTATTTTTACTAACCTTAACTGTGGCTATGTGTGTGTGTACAATTATATGTATACAAAAATAGGGATATACATTTATCTATCTATCTATCTATCATCTATCTATCTATCTATCTATCTATCTATCTAATTTCCATGTTGGAATAATACAATGCTACAGAGATTTCATTCAAACCTAATTCAATATATAAATCCAATGCTACTCCAATAAAAATATCAATGGGGATTTCATGGAGCTTGAGAACTCAATCTAAAATGTGTATGATAGAGCAAGGGGCCAAGACAAACCAAGATAATTTTAAAGATTAATGTGGCAGAATTTAACCTTTCAGATGTGATGGTTATTATAGTTATACTAACGCTGAGAGAGTGTTATTGGGTACAGGAAGCAAATAAAATTTGGTGGGAAACAACAAAATCCAGAATCTGACCATGCATATATGGCAACTTGATGTACATTGTGGGTGACAATGCACTGGACCAAGTCTACTGCTGCACCAAAGATAAAGACCACAGTGTTTTAACACAATAGAAATTTAGTTCTATTTCAGGAGAAGAGATGTGATTGGCAGGTGACTTTCCTAAAATGTGTAAGTCAAGGATCTAGCTTTGAAATGCAATGCTACAGAGATTTCATTCAAACCTAATTCAATATATAAATCCAATGCTACTCCAATAAAAATATCAATGGGGATTTCATGGAGCTTGAGAACTCAATCTAAAATGTGTATGATAGAGCAAGGGGTCAAGACAAACCAAGACAATTTTAAAGATTAATGTGGCAGAATTTAACCTTTCAGATGTGATGGTTATTATAGTTATACTAACGCTGAGAGAGTGTTATTGGGTATAGGAAGCAAATAAAATTCGGTGGGAAACAACAAAATCCAGAATCTGACCATGCACATATGGCAACTTGATATACGTTGTGGGTGACAATGCATTGGACCAAGTGTATTGCTGCACAAAGATAAAGACCACAGTGTTTTAACACAATAGAAATTTGGTTCTATTTCAGGAGAAGAGATGTGATTGGCAGGTGACTTTCCTAAAATGTGTAAGTCAAGGATCTAGCTTTGAATCTTGTGTTCTAGCATCTTCCACAGGTGGGCACATATCTACCTCAATCACCTAACTCCAGCGAGTGGAGAGAAATGCAGGAAGTAGCACTTGGATGAGTTTTCTCATGGGTCAGGCTTGGAAGTGTGCACATCTTGGCTACTCATATTCTATTGCCTGAAACTCAGTCATATGGTGCCATCAAACTCCCAGGGGGATTTGGGGTAAGGGGCCCAGCTTAATGAAGGGAGGAAGAGAAATCAAGTTCTATTACTAGTTTATTGGTTCCTTACACAATTTGGAAATGATGGACTATTGGATGAATGGTGCAAGATAAATGGGTTTGCTTGAAGAATGAGAGCACTAGAGTTGCAAGTACATTTTACCAAGATTTACTAATGACACCATGAAATTAGAAAACTTAAAGCAGTGACTATAACCAAGATGATGTCAGTATTCAGGATATCCAAAGAAAACCCATAAAATAATAAAAAAAATAAGCAGCCACGGAGGCAGCTTTGGAAAAGGATGTCAAGAAATAACTCAGCAAAGACATAAAAATATTTGCAACATCACCTAAATCAAGGGGGAAAATACCATACGAATGACAAGTTTTTAAAAGACAAATTCATAATACTGAGAATTAACAAGGATATGTCTAAGTGGGACCTTTCAGACACAACTGGGAGTGTATAAATTGGTACCAGCACTTTGCAAACTAAATGATCATATCTAGTTAGATTGAAGGCATTCATGTTCTGCGACCCAGCGATTCCATCTCTAGCTTGTACCCTACAAGCGCTCTGCATACAGGGCTGTGCACAATGGCTGGCACTGTGGCATTGTGTGTAACAACAGCTTAAATAGCTATCCACAGGATACTATGCTACAATTGTGTTGTCGTCATGTTCTCCAATGCCATGCAGCACTTACAATGGAGGAAATAGTGATACATAAACAACATGATACAAATCTCAAAATTGCTGTGTTTAAGAAAAGTGGGAGGGGGTAGGCTATTTGCTGGATGATATAAATCGTATGGTACAACCAATATAAAGTTCAATATTAAGCAAAATAGTATGTGTTATGATTATGCATAAGAGAAAATGTAAAAAAAAGTCACATGGGAAAGATAAGTACTAAATGAGATACGGTAATCTGTTGACTTTAAGGAGAGAAGGGAAAGATATATTTGGGGAAAGGGTGAACAAGAGGTCTTAACTTTATTTGTAATGCCAAATTTATTTACAAAGGGGGAGAGAGGGGAGAGAGGAAGAGAGAGGGAGCGCTATAATTCAACAGACCAATGAATGGATAGTTGGGGGCAGTGATGTTCATTGTATTATTTGCCATCTTTTGCTGTAAAGTTAGTATGATCATATAATTTTAAAAGATTTAAACCTCTGACACAGAGTTGTGTGTTCAGTGGGAACCCTAAGTGTTGCAGTGGAGTGGGGCAGTGCAAGTACTGCATATTTCACAGTGCTGTGTGTGTTGTGGGAGCTCTGGGTTGTCACATGGTGTGTGGTGGTAGGAATACTGATCTCACATCCTTGATCTCACCTCTCTCCAGGCACCTCCCCTTCCCCATAAAAAGCCCATGGAAAACTCTTCACGTGGTTCTAATCTCTGGGTCCTCTGCCTCTGGTGATGACTCGAGCTCCCATATTGGACATTCCATAGCTGACTGTTGCTGTGACCCCACCTGGGAGAAGTAGCATCAGTGTTGGAGAACAAGTTATTCAACTGATAAAACTTGATCATGTTTCTGTTATCAAATCTGGTAAAATAGAACAGCCTTCTAAATTCATGTGCAATTTAAGGGGATCTGAAAACAATTACACAAATCTGTGCATGTACTGACAGCTTAACCTGTTGGGTGACAGACAGAGTCTCCTCAAAACCCAGCCTGTCCATCAGTGGTAGCTACTGACTGCTGAAGAGAAGAGATGTGACCAAGGGTCTATCTATCATTGATGTAATTGTAAGGTCCTCCAGGCAGGTGTCCTGGGCCAGTAGCTTACTGAAGAGGAAAAGAAAAAGGATTATCATGCCTGTGACATTCTCCATGCCTCCTGTGCCTGTGAGTTGCTTTCAGAAATCATTGCTTTGATGGATCAGGGGTGATAAAAATAAATAAAACTGTCAAGTCAGGATTAGCAAATAATATGAAGTTAGAAAATTATTAGTCATAAAATTAATATGTTGATTATCATTACAACTGTACTTTCATTGCTATAGCCATAATAACGCACATGTGTATTATCTTTTGTGATGTTCAGTAGAGTGTCCATACCCTCTGATGTGCCAGGATAGGCCTGGTTTATACATTCTCAGTTAATTTGGCTCTACTTTCACTCTCAAGGTACCCTCTTTGGGATTCCTCATTTTAAGGCACATTTAACAAAAAATAAATAAAAATCTTAATCTGAGTCTGGTCTTTGACACTGACTGAGAGCCTTGGGGTTTTACTTTGTCTTTCTGAATGGGTTTCCGTGCTGGTGACATGGAGGTAATACTATACCGTTCTTTCCTTCACCTCCAAGTCCATCTCCCACCAAGTCATGTTGATCCTCATCATAATTCTTCCGGAATCTCAACCCTTGGTCAAAGTGGCCATCATTTCCTGTCAGGGCAGACTGCATCATTTTCTTGGGCTAACCAGCATGGCCATGCAGAAAGGACTTGGCTGTTCCCCATATTCAGAGCTGGTCGCCTGTTGGTTGAAGATGGTCCTCCTGGCCCACCTGGGAGTCCTCTTGGCCACTCTCTCATCTCACGGTGCTCTTGCCTGTGGCCTTGGCAAGGTGACCACATTCTGGGTCACTTTGTGTCAAGCTTCAGGACACTGCACAGAAAAAGACATCCCACAGAGCAAACTCAGTTCAGCCACCATGTGTGGCTCAGGCAAGAGGGCTAGGAGATGTCAGGATCAGAGGGCCAAGAGGGAGAACACAGGAAAGTCATGGCTTCCTGCCCCCAGGCCAAGCTGCCATGAATACGAAGGGGTCTCAGGGGGCCAGCACACAATGGAGGAGCCCAACCCTCCATCCCACCTGGATGCTGGTCTCAAACCGGACGAGCACAGCAGGAGGGGAAGGGCCAACCATGGAGAGAGCTTCTCCACTGAGGGGGCGTCTAACCCTATTTGTCCTTTGATCTCCATTGGGAAGGACAAGTAGAGCACACAAAGGACACCTCAGCAGTGTGGGTCCTGGAGGCCCTTCTTCCTGCTCCGAGTTCGCAGGATGGCAAGCCTTTCTGGAGGCCATGTTGCTCATTCACCTGAAATGCAAACCTCCCTCCCTCTGTCCCCCACAAATAATAGTATAGGGCAAACCTCAAAGCAGGAGCCGGGTACAGGAGGCTGATCGTGTAGAAAGGGTCATGGGGAACCTAGCTTGCCCTGACTTTGTCCCCCACCCCAGTAGCTGGGACAAGGTACATCAGCAAACCTTGAAGATGCCAGTGAGCAGCCTGAAACTCTTGGTTTCCTGGGGAGATGAGGGAACACAGCCAGCCTTCATGATCATGGCCCCAAGTAAGAAAATTGTTTGTGGCCTCAGGGCAGGGAATTAGGGCCTGAGTCCTGACTTTGCTTTCTCATTTTCATGGGAGACAGTGGGCTCTGGTGAATGATCTCTGGACCTGGGGTCTCAGGGTCAAGTTCAGGATGAAGCCCTCCCTCCTGCTTCTGTGTTCACTTGTGTGTTTCCCTCCTTTTCCATCAGGAGGACTTGTCATTGGATTGGGGTTCACCCCAACCCCAGGTGAGCTCATCTAGAGACCTTTACCATCATCACACAGGCCAAGACCTTGCAGGCGAGGTCCCAGGTGGCGGTGTGTGGTGAATCTTTTGGAGGTCACGATTCAATCCACAGTGGGGAGACCAGCACAACCCCTGCCTGTGGGACCCCATGGTCTAGAGAGGGACACACACATGAACAGACAGCTTCTGACTCACTCCCCCTCTCTGAGCCACAGGCTCCTCACTGGCCAAATGGGAACTGCCAATGTGTAAGCAGTAGGCAGGGAGGCACCTTGGCTATTCACAGGCCCTGGCTCCATGACCATTCATGTTATTCTTGGCGCGGACAGGGCTCTGCTGGAGACCCACAGGGAGACTTGGTCTGCCCTTGTGGCGAAGGTGGCCCCTCACTCAGGGTCTGAAACCCCTGAGAAGCATGAGCGAAGCTGATGCCCAGGCCCCATCCTGGACTGAGCTGAAACCGCCCCTGGTGGAACCTGGGACCTGGGATTGTTAAATGCCTTCCAGTGAGCCTGATGCACAGGGAGACTGAGCACATTGGCTGATGTGAGTCATGAGTGAGAGCTGAGCCCGCCCAGAGGAGGGACGTGCCAGGCGGAGGTCTGGCTTGAGCGAAGACCTGGCGGTGAGAACCACCCGCTCTGTGGGTGCCAGGAGCTGCCTCTTGCAGCCGAGTGCCCAGTGGGAGGCGGCGGCTGTCCTGGTGGCTGGAGTTCAGGGCATCTGAGTGCTGGGGAGGGATTGGGAGGACAGGGAGTCCTGGTGATGCCAGGCCAGCGGGGGGCCCGGGGGACAGTTAGTGTCTAATTAAGTGATAGTGACCCTGACCCAGCTAAGCGGCAGATGGGTCAAAGACTGAGGCCTAAGTGGTCTTTACAGGCAAGGGCAGGCACGGCTCTGGGCAGCCTCACTCTGTCTGCCTTTGATCTTTAATCCCAGCTAGAATTCGCCTTGCCCCCCCCCCCCCCCCCCCAGCCAGACAGCTCTAATCGGGCCACAGAAGTGACACAATGAATACAAGGAGAGCAGGGTCGGGAGACAGAGAGAGCAAGAGAGAAGGGGAAAAAGCATCTTCATGGGATAAGATTACCAGCCAAGACAGAAGGCTCAGAGGCAGTGGGTGGGTCAGGTCCAGGAGTCTGTCCTGTCCGTCCCCCCCCTATCCCCCCGGCCCTGCCTGGGCTGGGGCAGCAGGTGCTCCAATGTGTGATGGGAGCCTGGGGAGGGAGGATGGGGTCAAGGAGGGGGTCAGGGGCCTTCCGAATGCAAAGGAAGAATCAGGACGCACAGCGATAAGGAGGAGGCCACTCACCACCTTTGGCCCCCGCAAACCCCATCCTTTCTGCCCTGCATTGTGCCAAACCGAAGCCCAAACTTAACCAAACAAAGGAAGACACAGCCAAGGTTGGCGTTTATGTTTACAATTTAATGAGTGCTTTTAGAAAAGTCTAAAATAAAAAGATGATGGCTCTGAGATTTATGCTGCCACTCATGCTTGGATGCCGATCACTTATCTGGATAATTAAGCAGTATCAGCAAGCAACCAGATCCCCTAAACCTGATATTAATCCGTCCCTCTTAACAGCAACATGGAGCCGCCAGCGCAGAACTCAGCCGAGACCCCCTAATCCCCCTCTGCCGCGTTCCGCCATCGCTCACAGCACTGCTGTCCCAGGGTGGGAGTGGGAGTGCGTGAGGCGAGGCCTGCATCAGCGGCTGCAACTCACCTCGGCTTCGGATCCAAGTATTTAGGGGAGTAGGACAGAGTCCTGAGGAGGGCAGGTTGTATAGGGAGGGAAGTACAACTGCTCTGCCAACGGGCAAGGGGTGAGGCACCTGAGGTTTGTGTCCAACCCAAAGGCAACCAACGAGGGGCTCTCTCCAAATTCAGGGTGCCTGGCACTTTGCAGCAGGGGTGCCCCGCACATGCCCGCTGGTGGCCAGGTCCAATCTTGGGATCTGCTTCGGTCGCCCTGCCGCCTCCTTCAGCTCCCCTGGCTCCTCCTTGGATTGCACCTTGTCCTTCCTAATTGGGTCTGACCTTCACTCAGGGTCCCTTCCCTCCTAGCTCTGGACTCTGCCCGGGGATGCCTTCTTGGTTCTTTGGGTTTCAAAAAACACAGACACACTCAGGGTGATGGAGTCAGTAAAGGTCTCTTCTAGCAGCTCATGGGTTTCCAGGAAAAGAGAAGGCAGACGGGACCCATGCAGGACAGACGTGCCAGGCTTTGGCACATTCTGGCCCCCACTGCCTGCTCCAGCCGCCTGGTTGTCTAGGTGACTGGACATTCGAGGCTCTACCATCCTGTGACCTCAGTCACCCTCTGTCACTGGCTCTGCTGTCCTGCCTCCACCAACTGCTTTCCTGTGGGCTTGGTGGCTCACTCAGACTCTCCCAGAGGTGGGACACTGGGTCTGCAGGGACCTCATGGGGTGAGCTCACCTGCCCATGTGGGAGGTCCCAGAGGCTGGGCTGCCTCGGGCGAGGCGAGTCCCAAGAGAGGCTGGAGGTGGGACTTTTCCTTCCCAGGACCAAGCCCTGCAGCGTGGAGCCGGGGCAGGGCACTGCCCTTTGCTGATGAGATAACGCTGGTCCCGACCTTCCTGTGCGGAGGTGGAGGGCGGCAGGAGGAGGGGCACCCATCCACAAACAAGAGGGGTGCTACCTTTACCTTTTCATGTCTCATTTGTACAAAAATGGCAAAATGTTTTTACAGGCGACGCCAACTGTGGGGCGAAACTGAATTAGAGCGTCCTTAATTAATATGTCAGAATATAAGAAATGAGGAAAATATGTATAATTAAATTCTTGAGCTAAAACAGGATTTGAAAATGAGACAAAAATAGCAGCATGGGTCCCCCCCCTTCCTCCCGACCTCCTCCCTCCCCCTTTCTTCCAGAAAAAATAACAATAATAATAATAAAAGAAGTGTCGGCTGTGGCAGCTGCCACCTGCGTCGACCTCCAAGAAAGATTGGGGTGCTGGTGCTGACAGCCTGGTCACCCCCAAAATTAGACACAAATTGTTGAGATTAAAAGTTCTCCCCATCAGGTACTGACGGCCCTATCCTCCTTGGATGCTGTGTGATATGACAGCGAGAGGGACACGCTGGTTCCCCAACGGCTCGCACCATGATGAGGCTGTGGAGACAGGTGCTCCTGAAAGCCACGAAGGGATAATACCCAATTATGTTGCACGGGCAACAGCTAAGGGGACTTTCTCTTTCTTTCTTTCTTTCTTTCTTTCTTTCTTTCTTTCTTTCTTTCTTTCTTTCTTTCTTTCTTTCTTTCTGCCTCCAGTTGACACCAAGCATCCGCCCATACCCGATGGGTGACCGAGTCCCTCCAGGCCCCAGGCCCCTGTGTCCACAAAGTCCTGGAGACAGAGCTGCCTGTTCGTTCTCAAGAGGCAGACACTCGGGGCTTCCTCAGACCCATGGGGGACTCAGACACAGGGGCACCGACATCTTCTCCTTTGGGGGAAGAAAGGAAGAACTCCTTTTCTGCTCCCTGGGGATCCAGTGTAACGAGGGAGGCGCTTTGGGTCCATCTGGGGATGGCGTTGGGTGGTCACGTGGGAGATTTCTTCCCGGGGTTGTTCCATTTCCCCGCTTAGTGGCGATTTTCCCACACCACTCCCCAGAGCAGCCACAGGGATGCCTTTCTCAGATGGCCCCACTCTTCCTGGGAAACAGCTGGCCCTTCGAGGGGAAGGAGGCTGGTGATGCATAAGCACATGCCCATGAGACCAGCGCCTTTGTGCCCGAGGTCTACTGAGTCAGGCAGACTCGAGGCGTCCCAGGGCCCAGCGCAGGTGCGGGAGGTGGACCGAGAGCCAAACCCTGGCATTGCACCCACTGTCAGTGTGACCACAGGACAGTGGCTGACTCCGTGTTCTCCTCTACAAAATGGGGATGACATGGCCTGTTCCCAAGGGTCGAGGTGGACAATAAATCAAACAGAGCGTGTCAAGACCTGTGCGGGTGTGGAGGGGCCAGGAGGGGGCCAGCAGGCAGCTCTCAGCTCTCAGCCCCACATGCCCACCTTTCCAGCCCACAGCTGCTGACTGGGGCCGGCTGCGGTACAGGACCCCGCCATCTGCCAGGTGGGGCGCGGGTCCCTGCGCAGTGTCCCTGTGGAGCCGGGCTGGGCACCTGCTCTGTCTGCCCCATGCCTCCTTCCCCGGCCTTTCCCACTATGGACCCTCCCTGAGCATCTCGCTCCCAAACTTCTCCTCAGCCTCTGCTTCCTAGGAACTCCACCCGGAAGAGGTCCCCCCTGCACCCCCAGCTCCCAGTGCACATGCCGAGTGAGGGCCGAGGACTGTCCTTGCTGCTCTGCAGGAGGGAGGCAAATCCAAGAACACTGATGTCCCGCCTGCTCTCCTGCACGGTCCCCTCCGTGAGGGAGCACCAGCGCCCCAGGAGGGGCCGGACTACGGGGCCTTAGGGAAGATAGAGAGAAAGACGGTGGGAGTTAACCTGCTCCCTTGGCCCACACAGGGCTCTGGAAACTAGAGAATCCTGGCCCCTGGATGGTTGTGGGAGGGGAAGGCTCCCTCTCCTGGCCCAGCCAGTGAGTGATCCTAACTCACTGAGTGACAGTCTGATCATCGGTCTGGATCCTTCAGTCCTTTGAACGGAGGAAGGAAGGGCATGGAGAGGAACCCGCTCTGGGTGCTGGAGGGAGCATTCCCAATTCTAACTATGTACATGGGCTGGCTCGGTCCAAGGCCAGCTATGCCATTGATGGAAACAGCCACATGCCCAAGGGCCTGTGCTGGCTCCCTCTGCCGGGTATCCAGGTGGGTCTGAGGCCAGGTGCGTGGACATTCAGAAATGCCCAGCACGGGCCCGGGCACCAAGTAGAGGGATGAGACAAGGCTATTCGCCTTCCTCCGGCCAAGGCCTGGCCTCGGGGACCTCTGACTCACCTGCGGAGCTGCCAGTGTTTTCTGCCTGCTGTGCGGCCTGGGACCTCCCGGTCAGCCTCTCTGAATTTGAGATGTCATTCCTAAAACTTCTGTCAGATGGCTTTTGAGTCCAAATCACTTCTCCCATCTCTGACCTCCTACTGGGCCCTTGGTACTGTTGGGCCCCTGCCTGTCTCCTGCCACTGGCGCATAGTAGGCATTCAGAACTGGTTGCGGCCATTCCCAGTGGGTGGTTTACACCTTCCCAGCACAAGAACTCTGCTTTCTGTGGCGCCTGGGAGCGTGTTTGAATGGGAAATGAGTGGGCATGCTGGTTTGAAGATGAGATGACATGACCCGTGTCCTCCAGCTTCATGTAAACCAGCTCAGCTGGCACAGGGGCGTGAGTTCCACGCTCTGTCCCAGGAGCTGTCTCCCTCTCCCTTCCTCAGGGTGCCCTGGAGTCCTGCTCAGCCCTTCCAAGCTGAGCACGTCCGAGCTGTGTCTGCACAGAAATGCTGGGTCCTTACAGCGCGGCCTTCACAGTCACTGTTCTGAGTGGGCCCTGCCAGCAGCTCAGGCTCTGGGTGGGGGGAGAGGGATGTCAGGAGCTGCTCCCTGCACAGGAGGCCCAGCTACTACAGACAGATGGGGGAGTGAGGCAGGTATTGCTCTCTTTGAAGAGCCTCAGAAGCATTTCTATGCCCCTCTTTCAGAAAGAGCTGGACTTCTCATGGAAGCAGTTGATTTTATGGACACGGAGACTCATGTAACTAATCCCGTGTCCATCCTGGGAAATGTGTGATGCCTGGGAAGGCCCCGGGCCTCTCCCTGGGCACTGATTTTATTTCCCCCCGTGTGATATTTCCCCCCAATTCTTTCCCATTTTTCCACTTTCTTTACTTATTTCTGTTTTGCTGATGGAGTAAGTGTTTGCAAGCTTTCTCAAGTCCTTCCTGAGAGGTGAAATACCTGTAAACGATAACATAAAATTGCCGGGAATGGTTGCCAGCCTATGAGGTTGTGAAGATGAGGGTAACTGTTTCCTCCAACCTAACTGGCCCGCTCTCTGCTCTCTTTTCATGCCATTTGTTCAAGGCCAAGAGGCAAGTGGCGGGAGGAGAAGGTGCCTTTGCAATGGGGGAGGGGCCCATCCTATCAGGCTCCCCTCCCGGTGGCTGGAGAACTCCCCTCCTCCTGAAGTGGCCACAGGGTCGCCCCCAGGGCTCCTTGATGAAGCCTTGTTAATAGGCCTGGGAAGCACCGGCCCCGGGATGTCCTCAGGCTGGGAAGTGGCCTGTCTGGGCTCTGAGGTGGGAATCCGGCCCAGCTGCCGGTTAACAGGTGTTCATGTGTCAGCCCTGCGCCCCCGCCCTCAGGGGAGCTCCGAGGGAAAAGGGATCAGGTGTGCTCATGGGTGCCCCCTGGACCCGTGAAACCCAAGCTCTGTGGCTGGGGAGCAGGCTCAGGCCTCGTCAGGGGCTGCCCTTCCAGCTGGGGCCTGTGCGATACCCACGGGGGAGGGGCGGGGGCGGGGGCGGGGCGGGGAGTGGGTCGCAGGAAAAGCACACTGCTCAGCGAGGGTTCTTCAGATGGGGAGAGTATCCTGGATTATCCAGGTGGGACCAATATAATCACAAGAGTTCTTATAAGACGGTGGTTCTCAACCTTGGCTGCACATTAGAATCACCTGGGAGTCTTTTTAAAATCCTGATTTCTGGGCCTCATCCTCCGGAAATTCTGTTTCTTTGTTATGGGGTGGGTCCACAACATTAGTAACAAAGAAACAGAATTTCCGGAGGATGAGGCCCAGAAATCAGGATTTTAAAAAGATTCCCAGGTGATTCTAATGTGCAGCCAAGGTTGAGAACCACTGCTCTAGGGGGACAGCACTTGCCTGTCTGGCTCACCAGTCAACCCCCAGTGTCTAGAGTAGCACTTGGCTTATAATAGATGCTTAATAAATATCGGTAAAAAGTAGGAAAAAGGGAGGGAGGGAGGAGGAAGGAAAGGAAGGAGGACATTTTGAAGTTCCTAGGACGCAGCAGGCTGGAATTCACCTGAGCGAATGTTGGAAAGTATATAAACACTGAAAACACGTGTTTGAATAGAAAATGTTTGGTAGATGTGCATGCAATGTTCCAGGGCAGCGAGAGGAGGTTGCGGGGCGGGAGTGGGGGAGACTTAAAGGCAGAGCCAGAGAAGGGTTCCAGACAAGGTGACCTCTTTTTATCAATTCCGCTTTCAAAGTGGGAGATGCTCAATGATCCGCCTCAAGATATTCTCTGTTACTACAAGCATATACTTTCTCATCAGAGAAAAGTTGGAAAATGTGGACAAGTATAAACACAAAAATTAAAATATCACAACTGCATTACCCAGTCAGAATCTCTATTGGCATCAGGTGTACGTTTTATTCCAGTCTTGTTTCTCTCTCTCTCTCTCTCTTTTTTTTTCAATAAGTGGAGCTATTATCTATGTATTGTCTATATTTTAATTACTACTATATTTTAAGTATTCCTATCTTTTGGAAAACATGTTTAATATCTGTACCTAGTTAATCACATGGATACTCTATAATTTACCTGACCATTGTAAAAGTATTTGCTGTGTATATTGGCAATCATTATGAATAATGATTTGTGAGTATCTCTTTATAGAATGATTTTCATGTTGATTACTTCCATAGATGGCAAATAAAAATAGAATCACTCAGTCAATTGCATGTACCCTTCTCAGTTTGGAGAGACTCGAGGAAGAGGAATAGCAGGACGATGCTCACAGACTCGGGGAAGATCTGCAGGCACATTTCTCACTACATCTTGAGTGGACACATGAGCTGTGCTGCTGGCCCTGGTGGTGGTCATGGAAAAGATGATGATGGTTTGGAGGTGATGATAGTGGTTGTCATGGTGATGCTGGGGTGATGGTGGTGGAAATCCCAGTGAGGATGGTGAAGGTGGTGGTGATGGCGTTGGGTGTGGTGACTTGGAGGGTACGGTAACCTGGTGGTGGTAGTGACCTGGTGGTGGTGATGACCTGGTGGGGTGGTGATCTGGTAGTGGTGACCTGGTGGTGCTGGTGACCTGGTGCTGGTGACCTGGTGGTGGTGGTAACCTGGTGGTTCTATAGTGGTGATGCCCATCTTCTCATTGACAATGTGATAGTAGATATGACACCAAATTTAGTTTAGTTGAGGATATTATGCCAATAACAGCCATTGTTGGACTAGAAGGAGCCCTTTATTTGGATGGATCACAATAATAATTTGGAGGTTCCTGGACAATATTCCAAAGGTGGTCTGTGTGACACCCATGCTCCACCTTCAGACGTGGGCTGTCTCAGTCTTGCTTGGGAGTATGTACTTGCAAAAACCACGTGTTCAAAGGCCATATTGAAAAAGCAATTCTGGGATTGAGCAAAACGGTATGAACCCAGTACCTACCAACTGCTCTTAATTCCATTTGATGGGGAGATAAATGTGAAAAGATAGCTGGTCCCCTAGTCTTTGCCTTCATAGCTATCCTCTTTTATATGTTTTTTATTTTAAATTGTTCTCTTTCTCTCTTTATAGCATCAGGCCCAGGATGCTTCAGGGAAGAACTCTGGGACCGAGGGAGGGCTGGGCTACAGAGGGAGAAGCCTACCATCCCCATCACTGAGCATTTAACCCAACACACAGGCTGGGCCTCACTAGCGCAAATAAATCATAATGTATTTTCAATTAGTTTGCGCTCTTCCGAGCTGCTGTCCTGAATAATTAGAAAAACAATTCACATTCTGCCAGGAGCTCACGTGAAGTGTTATCTCTGGGATAATTATCCGTCTCCAGTTCAGCTCCTGCCCCGCTCAGGTCAGCCTGGCCGCAGGAGGACACCCAGGGAGCATTAATGAGCTCTCATTGAAGATGTTAAAAAGCTTGTATTGATCTGTTTGTCCAAGAAGGAGATATTTAAGCCTCTCTGCTGAGGGCAGGAGAGACAGGAGCCCTTCACAGAGCCTCTTAGCCGCCGGCCAGGCTGCTCCCGCCTTCCCCTTCCTCCTCTCAGCGAGTCTCCACCCGAAGGGCAGCCTTTGTTCTCTGCCCCGCATGCCACTCTCCAGCATCTGTGTTCGTGTGTGTGTGTGTGTGTGTGGTGTGTGTGTGTGTGTGTACGAGAGAGAGAGAGAGAGAGAGAGAGAGAGAGAGAGAGAGAGGCAGAGAGAGACAGAGAGAAAGAGAAAGGATGAAGAAACAGGAAAGATAGCCCAGTGAGTGAGTTTGAATCCGTAAGCCTATCCCAATATAAATGAATGAACAAATGAATGGGTGAGTAAGTTGAGACGACAGGAGAGTTCTTTCGTATCACGGAGTGGCCACTCATAAATGCAGGAGAGAAGGAGGAATTAGACAATCATCAACTGTCATAGTAAGAGCTGATCCAGGCAAGACATACCAAACACTGAAGTATGATGAGAAACTGGATATTTGCATAGCCTCAGCATATCTTACAACAAGATACTTCTTAATCTGAAAGGGGAAAAGTAAGAATTTCCCAGTAGAGAAACCTGGTAGACACCATCTTTTTTTTAAAATATATTTTATTGATTTTTTACAGAGAGGAAGGGAGAGGGATAGAGAGTTAGAAACATCGATGAGAGAGAAACATCGATCAGCTGCCTCCTGCACACTCCCTACTGGGGATGTGCCCGCAACCAAGGTACATGCTCTTGACAGGAATCGAAGGCGGGACTCTTCAGTCTGAAGTCTGATGCTCTATCCACTGAGCCAAACCAGCCAGGGCTGGTAGACACCATCTTAACCAAGAGATCAAAGGTGACATCAACAATAATGGGACGCATTGCCCTCATGTGCCTCTTGGCATGGAGGGCCTAGCACTGCTTCTGTGGCCTCCCGCCTCTATCACCAGGCAACAGCAGAAACACTCAAATTAAAGGACATTCTGCAAAATAAGTGGCCTGAGTGCCTCTAAATGTCAAGTTCATGAAAGCAAAGCCAGGCTGTGGATGGAGTGGTTCCAGGTAAGAGAGACTAAGGAGAGGGGCAGCTAAATGGAACAAGGGGTCCTCGACTTGATCCTGGGCCAGAACATTAAATGTATTTTGCTTTTAGGAACAGTTTGCAAGAGTTGGTGAAATTTGAATGGGATCTGTGGATTAGATTATAGTGTATATTAGTGTTCGTTTCCTGATTTTCCCATCGTACTATGGTGATTTAAGAAACACCTTGAAGTCTTTATGGGTAAAGGAACTCACATCTGCAATCTGCTCTCAAGTGACTCAGTAAAAACAAATAATAATGTATGTATGTGTATCTATAAATATGTCATCTATGTCTATGATGTCTATGACTATGTCTATCTATATCTGTATCTGTATCTGTATCTGCATCTATATCTCTACCTACCTAGCCATCTAGCCATTAACCCATAGAGATTGTGGTGAATGTTAATTAGGGACTCTGGGTAAAGGGCATATAGGAATTCTTTGTATTATTCTTGCAACTTTTCTATAAGTCTAAATATTTTTAAAGTATTACAAAAAGGAAGGAAAGAAAGAACAAAGGAAGAAAGGACAGAAGAAAGAAAGGAAGGAAGGGAGGAACAACCGGACGCCCTCTCCAGAAATTCCCCATCAAGGGCCCTGGCTCTGTGAGAGGGGCGTCAGTAGGAACCAGCCCCTATAATAGGACCCTGTGGCCTCAGTCCTCACTCACAGGGTGTCCAGCTCATCAGATCGTTCACGGGAATAGCCTTGAGTTGGGAGTTAAGAGGTTAGGAGTCTGGCCCCAATCCTGTTGTCAAGAAGCTGGGATGCCCAGAGTAGCCCCATCCCCCAGGGTTTGGGGTTGCCTATCTGCCGTTAGGGTTGGACTTGAGCATTGAAATCTATATGGAGGCACAGGCTTCCTTTTTAGTCAAAATAACGGAAGGGATGGGCGTATGTTTAATGCGCCAGATTACCATGTTAGCGAAATAAACAGGGAGACAGCATGGGAGGAAGGCGGGCATTAGACTTGAAGCCAGAGCACCTGGGTTCACGTCCTGGGCCTCAGCATCTGCATCTCTGGCAGGAAGTTACTGGCGCTGGCCATGCACGGATCCCAGCAGTCACCCCCTGGAAGGCACCTGGACAGGCGGACCCTGTGCCACAGGTGTGAGGGGGCGCTAGGGAGATGAGGCAAATGAACACAGGTCACTGTGGAGTAGGCTCAGGAGCAGATAGACGTGGGTTTGGCCCCCTGGATCTGCTACTGGGGAATTGCTTGGCTCACTGCGCCTGGGTTTCCATATCTGGAAAATAGGGACAGTATGGCCTGTCTATTTGGGCAGCTGGAGGTTTCCAGAAAGACAAGCACTTCAGCAAGGTTGGCCCCCTTGTCTACCACCCCACCCTGCTCTCCTCCTAACCTCCGAACAAGAAGCCATCATTACTGTATCAATGCTGGAACAATGCCATCTTTGTCCCCGGCCTAACCTAAGCATCAGATCAGATTCTATGGACGTGACAACCCGCCCCCTCCCATCTGCCAGCTGAGAATATTTCATGCAAAACTGCTGATTCTTCTCTCAGAATAACACCCCCCCCCGAACTCTGCATGCTCGGGGCTGGTTCTGAAAGGCTCCCAGCTAATAAGGAGCAGGAACAGGTGAGCCCTGGGCTCTGAGAACACACCTTTTGTCTCCTGAGAGGTCAGCCAGCCATGCGGCCCTAATTAAGAGCTTACATCAGAGACCCATCTGCCCAAGTTCACCATGGCTCTTCCCCTGAACGTGTATTCCTTTGTCTCCCCCGCCTGACTACGCAGCCCTGTCAAAAGGTCAAGGTTCTGGAGCGTGGGACCGCGAGGGTGGGCCCCCTCCGGAGGCCTGGGAGGGCTGTGCCCGCCCTGGGGGGATGCCCAGACTCACAAGGAGGGGCAGCGGCCAGCAAAGCAACAGCCAGCATCGTAGTAAATAAAAGCCTCCACCAGGAGCTGTAGTTTGGACCAAGCAGTGGTGTGTGGCCTTTTGAGAGGGTCAGTGTGGATCAAGTGAGCACGTGTGATGGATATGCTAATTTCTTACATTAACAAGTGTGCTGGAAAGGCTGCGGCTTATTTCTTTCTTGGAGGGAGTAAGTGTAGCTTGCATGTGGCATCAATAATGATATGCTAATGACCTGCTTCCAAATTTAGATTACAAACATTTAATTGGCAAATCGCAGATAGAGCCGAGAAGACGGCATTCTTGGTTGGGACCCAGTTTTAAGGTCCAAATGTGAGGTTTGGTGAATTTCAATTCCAGGCCCCGATATATATATAGGATCTCTATACTGAGATATGGACACGGTTAGCGGGTTGGGGATTAGTTATACTGTTGGATGTGGGTATAGCTCAGATTTAGAGCATCCTCGCTCCACAGAGAACATCCAGAGAATGTCAGCCAGGACCTGCATGTCCCCATTTCGGCTCATGCACATATGCACATGGAGGATACATGTACACACATGCACACCCATGCACACATATGCACACACATGCACAGTAAGCGTAAAGACACCTAAGTAAATCATGGAAAACAGCTTTAAAGTAAAGGGATGAAAACAAAGGTGAACTAGTTTTGTAATAACTTTTAAAATAACTTCCGAGCAGATTTCCATTTTTTTTGTAACCTGGAATAAAGTATATTTTCTCATATGAGAGAGTGCATGTGATTGATCCATTAAATTTCCAGCAAGGAAGAAATATCACAAAATGATGGAATTTGGATTAAACTACTAAAATGGGAAATATTTTATAAAATAATAAGTCCACAGTCTCCCTCAGAATTATTCTTGTTGCTTCTTCAGTCTCACTCATCCTCTCTCTAGTTCACTTCCTTTATTTTTCTCTGTGTCTTCTCTTTCTCTCTGTTATACTCATTCTCTCATAATCAGACTCCCATTCTTGCTGTACATCCCTTCCCCCTCTCTCCCTCCCTCGCTCTCCCTTCATTTTTCTGTTCTCCACACCAAAGCATTAGGAAAGTGATGTCCTGGGTGAGCCAGATGGGCGGGGGGGCAGGCTGGGCTAATCCACACAAACCTCTGGACAAAGAGAAGACCCTTGTTTGGCTCTGGCCATGCCAGGGTCAGAGTTTACTGTTGAGGCAACTCGGGGCAGGGCAGGGGGAGTTTGTCCAGGGAGGAGCCAGAACAGGAGGCTGAGCCTCTGTCTCTTACCTCCCCTCACCTCTCTTCCCAGCAGCATCTCCCACTTGGCACCCAGAGCTCTGCCAGTGACAAAGCGTTTTGTCATTTACATGACAAGCGCCCATTCTTGCCGAGCGCTTCCTTCCTGGAGGGCTGAAGAAACGAACAAGGAAAAGGACAGGCTACTTGTTTCCTTAGTTTATTTTAATGTCTGGGTCTTAATCTTCTCCTGGCAGCTCCAGGATCCATTTGTCTGTCCTGCGCCCTAAAGGTCAGGAAAGGATGCGCCTCTATCCAGGGTGCTGAGGGTAGGGAGGCGTGTGGGCACTGGATGTGAGGATTCTGTGAGCTCTGGAGCTGGGGAACCAGGGAAAGCAAAAAGGGAGGGGTGGTGGCAGCAGATGGCTACGTGGCAACAGAACCTGAGGAGTGAGGAGGAGCCCCTGCCGCTATGCAAGGCAGGAAGTCACTGCGGAGAGAGGAAGAGCACCCTGGGCCAGGAGCCATGTAGGGTGCCAGCTTCGCACCCACAGCTCCAGACCCAGGCAGGCAGCAGGAGCATGCTCAGTGCTTGGCCTCAGCATCCCAGACTCTGGTTTCCAGGTGTCTGCTTTCTGACTGTGGAACTGTGGGTAAGTCCTCAATCCGTCTGCACCTGGGATTCCTCACGCTGACAAATGGGATCAAAAACACCTACCTTCCCAGCTGGCGGGGCTCAGTGGTTGAGCACTGACCTATGAACCAGGAGGTCAGGGTTCTATTCCTGGTCAGGTCAGGGCACATGCCTGGGTTGCAGGCTCGATCCCCAGGGTGGGGTGTGCAGAGGCAGCAGATCAATGATTCTCTCTTATCATTGATGTTTCTATCTCTCCCTCTCCCTTCCTCTCTGAAAGCAATAAAAATATTTTAAAAAAACACACCTACCGCAATGGGTCGCTGTGAGAGTACTTAAGTGATTACCTCTGTCTGAAGTCAGTGCCCAGTGGTCCTCTTTACAGATGAAAACATGAGGCCTTCACCTCCAATTCCCTCATTCTGCTCCCACTGGCCCTAATATCGCCACCGCCCTGGAGACTTGTGGTGTCCAATTAACAGCCACTGGCCACAGGCAGCTACTGAGCACTTGAACGGGGTGAGTCTGAATTGAGACGTGCTATATGTGTAACATATACACCTGCATTTGAAGATCTAGTACAAAGAAATGAGTATGAAATATCTCATCAATAATTGGTTATATTGATTACATGTTGAAGATACACTCCTGGAAATATATCAAGTTGAAGATAGACGCTATCCTTTAGGGCAGGGGTGGGGAACATCCGGCCCGTGGGCCATATAAGGCCCATGAAATCATTTGGTCTGGCCCTGCCAGGCCATTAGAGGTGAGTTAACTACTAGTAAATGTTTGACCACACATAACGGGCTCATTTCTCAGTTGATAATTGTGTATGGCCCGCAAATGATGTTGTAAATATCCAAATGGCTCTTGGCAGAAAAAAGGTTCCCCACCCGTGGGCTAGGGCCAGCAGCCCTAGCTGCTGCTGCTGGCTTCCAGAAGTGAGCCCTGGCCGCCTGTGGCGTAAGTGGCACTTATGGACTGGGTGCCTGTTCTATGAGGATGTTCGCCTTGCTTTCAATGACTGCCATGACTTCCTGCCTCTTTTTTAAATTTATTTTTTAGCCTGTTGTGTGCTTTGAGGTTCGATGGGCACACACACCTTCCAAGTGTGAAGTCACCTTCCCATCGTGCCTGGAAGCAGCCATGCCTTTCCCACGGCTGCACCCAAGCTCTGGGACCCGGGGGGAAGCTGCGCCTTCTGGTAAATGATTTATGGAGACAGCCTGGAGGAGTATTCACTGTGAAAGGCGTGCATTATTTATTTCTGGTCCAAGGTGACAGGGTGTAGCCTGATAGCAGCCTTTTAGTCTATGAGGCTGTGATAAGGCCCCTGACACTGCCGCCCTGCTATCTGATGTCCCCGGAGCTCAACGCAAGCCCCCAAAGTCCAGGCGGAGGCTCCAGCAAGGACATGAGTAATTAAACAAAACACATGGGAAAATTCACGATCAGGGACAGCCTGGGGCCTGTCCCCTCTGCTGGACT
>NW_005360391.1:56842-82014 GCF_000412655.1 Myotis brandtii | reverse complement strand
CGCCCCCCCCCCCCACCCCACCCCTGCTACTTGCTGCTCATGGTGCTGAAGGACAAGCAAGGTGTTTCATGAACACCTGTCATGTGAATAAATATTTGAACAGACACATGAGGAAATAAAGAGTGGATGGATGAATCTGTAAATTAATGAATAAATGAGTGAGTGAGTAAATGAACCAACTAACTTCTGGAAAGTGAATGGGTGGGTGGCTATTTTAGCAGACGGGTGACTAAAATATTGTATGCCTATATTTCTGTTAGTCGGATGGGGAACGGGAAGAATGGCTGGTTGGTTAGCAGAATGAAAGAATGAAGGGTGAAAGAATGTATGCATGAGTAGGTGAGTGAATGGATGGACAGATGGATGGACGGAGGGACGAGGGATGGATGCTTTTCCTGGTATTTTTACTGAATATGAGTGTCTACCTCTCCCACTCGATGTTCCTTTCCCCCTCTCTGCTTTATTTTTACCCTGTTAGTACTTGCTGCTATCAAATATGTGGTATAATTTATAAATATGTGATATAATTGACACATTTATTCATTTGTTTCATTTCCACTGGAACTTGAACTTCATGGTGACATAAGTATTGTCTAGTTTACATAGGACTACACCCCAAGAGCCCTCCACAGTGACACTGCATGGGCTCTGGGAGACACGGAAACAGTCTGTTGGTGAAACTGATCAGAAAGCCCCTACCTCAGAGCGATGCATGTCAGGAGAGCATGGCAGGGCTTCTGGCACCTGTCCCCACCCATCTGGGGCACCAGGAGGCTGCCTAAGGGAAGGGCATTGGAGCCAACTTTTTGAGGACTCGCTGAGAAGTCAGGACGAGTATTGCAGGCAGAGTGCAGGGACTGAAGTGGGTGCCAAGTGCCAAGAGAGGAGTCCAGGAGGATGGCAGGACCCATGTCAGAGTCCCACGAATGGACTGGATTCAACCAAAAAATTCCTACAGTTCATGCTAAAGGGTTTGGCCTCTATATTATGAGCAAGGCACATGATTGCAGTCCAGTGGGGGCCCCAGATGGCATGGATCTAAGTCTGCAGAGGGCCTGGCTGGTGGCCTTTTCAGTCTGAACTCTAAGGTTCACCACCCAGGCCCCATCCCAGACACTGAGGCCACCACAGTCCCACATGCAGAGTGGGCCTTGGTGTCTGTTCTCTGTGTACTGTAGCCACCTGCCTACCGCTCAGCCCCCTGCTAACATGGTCATGTGTAAAAAAAAACAATATATATGTTTGGTCTCCGTCCTTAGTTCCTGGCACAGAACTGCTAAACCCTTAGAGTGTCCTGAGTGATAAGAGTGCCTTTAGTTATTGATAAGGAGGCCCCTGAGATCAGACCTGAGTTTATGCTCATGAGGGACTTAGAGTGGGGCCCTGGCCAGCTTCAGGCTAGGACTGGTCACCAGAAAAGGCAAGTGATTAGAAGACTTTAGCTTTCAGCCTCACTGACCTCTGACCTCTAGGAATGGAGGGCAGAGAGCTGGAGACAGAGCTCTATGAACCCTGGAACAGGGAAGGGAAGAGAGCTCCCAGGTTGGCACATCACAGTGCGGGGAGGTGCAGCACGTGGACAAGGCGTGGCACTTCTGGTACCCCCCTCCGACCCCTGTCCTTCGCTCAATGCATCACTTCTGTCTGGCTGTTCCTGAGTATTAGTCTTTATAATAAACTAGTAAGTGTAAGTCCAGTGACTCCCTGAGTTCTGTGAATTCCAGCACATATTCCAACCTGAGGAGGGGGGTGTGGGAACCTCATTCAGGGTCAGTCATTCAGAAGTCGGGTGCCTTGGGTGTGTGGTTGGTGTCCGAAGGGGGGGTGGTCTGGAGGAACTGAGTCCTTAAGCCTGTGGGGACGATGCTAACTCCAGGTAGTTGGTGGCAGAACCCAGTGAATAGTGGGACATCCAGGCGGCATCGAGAGAATTGGGGAATGGGTTGTTGGTGTCACCAACTCTGTAGACATGTGTGCATAGCTCTTCCTTCTCCAGTGCCCTAAAGACATGATGTAACAGGCAAATCCATGTGCCTTTGAGACCTCACTTTATTCACTTGGGCATTTCTTACCCAATGAAAGAGGTCCATCTGGGGCTGGGTGGTTGATGGTAATTATTAAAGTGATACAGGGGTGGGCAAAAGTAGGTTTGAAATAAGACAGTGATCAATACATTATAATGCAAGAATAAACTCTGTGTTTCACCTACGCACGGCTGTAGACCTATTCCTGTCCACCCCTCTATTTACAAGCCTGGCTTTGTGGTTTTGAAAAGAAAATCTATTTATCTCAACAAGCACTATCTGAACGGCTTCCTACAGAAGTTTTACAATCAGTTTTAATCAACTTTCAATGTAAATGATGACCTATCTGGCCAGCTGGGTAAGGAAGAGGAAGTAGCGGAGAACAAACTCTCTCCCTAAGGAATACACTTCTTTCCTCTATGACATAGTACCTATCAGTCACCTGAACTGGACTCATGTCTTCATGGACACAACTTAGTAATTGGTTTTTAATTCACAGTCACTGTTCTCTTGCTGTGCGTGAGGAATTTCCCAGGACGGTGGGAGTGAAAGCCATGGTCTGACTTAGTCACCTCTCTCTGAGCTCAAGACCAGACACCAGGTGACATGGCAGGGCCTGCTGCTGTGCGTGGGAGCCTTCCCCACCCTTGATGCTGGGTTTGGTCATGGGATTTTATTTTGTCCAGAGGGATGTTAGCAGCTTTGTGAGAGAAGCAGAGAAGGAGTTCTGGCGTTCTTGCATGTCTGCCACCGTCTGGAGATGGCATGGCTGGGCTTGTTTTCTGGTTCCAGGAGGACAAGATTCCCCCGGAGCCGAGTCACCACACGCTGAGCTTAGTCCAGAGCAGGTGACCTCCACGCCCCCCACAGACCCGTGACTATGCCCTGTCCAGACCAGCCAGGCCCAGGCTAGGTCAGCCCACCCCCGGCTGGTGGACAGGCTCATGAGTTAAGTAAATGCTTGTGGTTGTTCATTGCACACTATTTTTGTGGCATTAGCTCAGTGATACAAAGATAAATCAGAACGGTTTACAAGTGATAAAACGGATTCCTGATCATTTAATGTGAGCAACCTTCTGAGACTATTTTCATTTTAGAAGAATCTGCTTGTTGGTTTCCAGAAGTAGATTGTTAATGATAAATGTTCTCCTAGAGAAGAAATTCAGTGGAGTAATTGTTGGGGGTGGGGGGATTAAAATCCCTAATATCTCAGATTGCTCTCAGATTGAACGTCCACTTCAACAAGTTCACTCTGTCCCCCTGGCGTTTCTGTGTCAGTGATGGTGGGCCACCCACCCCCAGCACACACATGCACTTTGAATCGACCCTGTATTTTTCAGATGCCACTTTTCATTTCACTTTTGTTCTTCAAAGACGGAAAGCCCTTTCCAGGGAGGGACAGAGAGGCTGGGTACTCAGGAGCCTGACCCATTGCTCGGAGTAGCGCGCAGTCCCGTGGTCTAAGGAGATGTCAGGGATGGGGCGGGAGTAGTCTAATGTCACAATAGTCGCAGGGTGGATACTGGAAATGAATGTTTGCTTTGAGCTCATGGAACGTCATCTCTCGCCCTGTCATCACCGCGCTGACTCCGTGGACCAGGGCCAGGAGGGCGGACACTGCTCACTGGCTGACCCCAAATCTTCCCCAACACCCGCCCCTTAGCATATTCACTATAAAGGTTTGCAAAGGTAGGATTTCAGTTTTACCGTTTCCCTTGAAGCTAAGGATGGTGCTATGAATTGAATTGTATGCCCCCCTCCCCAAAGAAATGTTGAAGTCCCTTCCACCCTGTATTTAGGGATATGACCTTATTTAGAAATAGAATTGTTAAAAGTGTCATTAGTTAGGTTACCATGATGTTCTACTGGACTAGGGTGGGCCCTAACCCACTTGGACCCATGTCCTTATTGGAAGAGAGAAGTGTGGGCACACGGATGGGCAGACAGGACAGTGGACACACAGAGGGAAGATGGACACATGAAGATGCCAGCAAGGTTGGAGTGACGCTGTCACACCTCAAAGGCTACCAGAGGCTGGAGGAGGCCAGAAAGCGTTCTCCCCAGAGGCCTGAGGGCGTGCAGCCTGCTCATGCTTTGCTCTTGGACCTCTGGCCTCCGGAACTCGAAGACAATGCATTTCTGTCGTTTGAAGCCACCGGGGTCGTGATACTTGGTTACAGCAGCCATGAAGACTGGTGCAGAGTGTCACACAGATATTCAGATCCATGCAAGAGTCTGAAGTCTCTGGGGGGCTTCTGAGAAAGGTTTGGTTGTCTGATAAGGAGGAACCCTGTGGCTGCTCCCAGTCACCTCCCCTTCTCTCCTCTTCCAATGCAGATGGGACAATTGGTTCTAAGAGAGCGATCTTAGAACCGGGCAGCAGCCAGGACACGCTGGAGACAGGAGAGCAGCGAGGCCCACATGGCCCGAGTTTCAAACGCTATTGCTGAGTTGCATCCCAGCCCTGTGCTGCCGACATTGAGACTTGAAATTCGGAAAGAACAGCTTCCTAATTGTTTAATTAATCAATCGCTTGATTCCCAGCAATTTGCGACCCCGGGACTTCCTTTCTGATCCAGTGGAATTTAGGTGACTGTCTCCTTTGAGTATATACCAGAGAGATCTGAACCTCCCCGTAGTCTCTTACTAACACTTGGCACTTTTTCAAATGGTGTTGATGGCAATGACGTCACTGACTTATTCGTTCAATACATATTTATAGAGTGCCTCCTATGTGCCAGTGACTGTTCTAAGTGCCTGGGGTATATCAGTCCATGGGACTCACCAGGATCCCTGCCCCTGTGGGCAAAGGGTACACCTGCTTCGCCCCCTCCAGGTGTTCCCTCGGTCCCTCATGGAGCATGTCTGTCAGGTAAGCATCTCCTTCAAATGTTGTTGGAGGAAAACCGAGCTGTGCAGAGCCCTTCCGATTTTTCCTTCTCACCAAGAACTCCATCGCTTTTCTCCAACAGAGCCACACCAGGGAACACCACCCCGTCGCAGACAATTGCAATTTAAAATTCAGACAAGGAATGAAAAGCAAGGGGCTTTGTCTTTTCAACCACTGAAGAGGCCATCGTGACGTCAGCCTGGACACAGAGAAAATGGGGGTCACTGGACTAGGGTCGCCTTCTCTGTCCCCTTCTGCTTCTGGGCCAAGCAAGACCAAGGGCTGTTGCTGTGGAGAGAAGCTTAGAGAGCATGAGGCCCATCTCCACAGTTTAACGTTCCAATAGACTCTTCTGGTCTTTAGAAAAGACTTCAGGAGCCCGGCTGCCGTGACTCAATGATTGAGCATCTATCTGTGAACCAGGAGGTCACGGTTCAATTCCCAGTAAGGGTACACGCCCGGGTTGCGGACTCGATCCCCAGTGTGGGGCGTGCAGGAAGCAGCCGATCAAGGATTCTCTCTCATCATTGATGTTTCTATTTCTCTATCCCTGCCCCTTCCTCTCTAAAAAATACTTTGGGAAACTTTCTATTTCTTGCCTTCTCTGCCTTTCTTGAGTGACAATGTCTCCACATCCCACTGTATCTTTTTTTCTTCTTTTTTCCCACAGCCTGCTGTGGATCTTCAAATATTTTTAGGATCACTGGGAGGTGTTCAAAGTTTGTGTATTAAGAAGACAGACGTCTTTATTGGTGACTTTTCTATATATATAAAAAAATCTACATCTAAATTTAGTGAGGAGAAAATATTCTAAGTTGGGCTCTTTTTGGAGAGAGGAAAAACAATCTAGTCTTTTAATATAATTCTAAATATGTCTTCTCAATTGAAAATTGTTAGTGTCATTCAAAAGAAGTAAGATTCAAGTTGCAGTAAAAAAAAACCAAAAAAACAAAAAAAACTTTCCACATGGGGGGAAAGGGGACTCTATAAATGGTCTCATTCAAAGGGCCGTGTTTGGGGCTGCCTGGTGACAGATTAAGAAGGGGAAACTTGAACCAGACTTCTGACCTGTCCTGGGGTCAGGGGTCACCTCCGTCTGTGTTGGGGCTCCTTTGACAACTTCCTGTATAATTTGACTATTATTTGAGTGTCTGGGTGCTGTCTGACCTCTGAGTCTGGAAAAGCCAGACAAGCAGCCCGCATGTCCTGGCCATATG
The DNA here is from genome assembly GCF_000412655.1 of Myotis brandtii. Taxonomy (NCBI): domain Eukaryota; kingdom Metazoa; phylum Chordata; class Mammalia; order Chiroptera; family Vespertilionidae; genus Myotis; species Myotis brandtii. The sequence continues at coordinate 75,883 of NW_005360391.1, read as the reverse complement.
GGCCGAGAGGGCGGGCACGTTTCATCAGCCTGGCGGGGGGCGGGGGGGAGGGGGCTGTTTGATCCCAGGTTAGAGGAAGAAGCAGGCCTGGGATCTCCAAGGGACAGGAGGAGGAGGCATCGGATGACAGGCATGGCCGTGATTTAGGGCCCTGGCCCCCGCCAGAAACTCTGAGGCTGCAGCTAAGTTTTGAATTTGGAGGCGGATCATTTACAAGAGAAAAAGAGGTGCTGAGGGCATTTCAGATGGCAAGCGGGCTTCCGCCCTGAAAGTCTTGAGAGACTGGATTTTCCACATCCAGTAAATGCATTTCCAACACAGTCTCGGGTCATAAGAAAACAGGCACTGAAAGCAGAGATAAGGGATTTTTATTTAAACTGCGTGTCCTAATAGAAGACTGTGTTTACAGAAAGTAAAAGTAATACCCCAGTTTCATGATTTCTGGTGGCAGGGCTTCTTTTTTTGTTAAATATATTTTTATTGATTCGAGAGGGAGGAGAGGAGGAGAGAGAGACAGAAACATCAACAATGAGAGAGAATCATCGATCAGCTGCCTCCTACACGCCCCACATTGGGGATGGAGCCCGCGACCCTGGCCTGTGCCCTGACTGGGAATCGAACCAGGAGCTCCTGGTTCACCGTGTGATGATCAACCACTGAGCTACGCCAGCTGGGCCACGGCAGGTTTTCAATGCATAGATATAAGCTTTGCTTACTAAAATGAATAAACATATTTCTCAATTTGGGGGAGTTAATAAAAAACATACATAACAATTAACTGAGCTTCTAAGCAGCAGGACATAGTTTTCATGACTCGCCAGCGCCAGCAAAGCAAACCCGGGGTCTGGCCTGTCGGTCTGGCCTGTCCGGCTTCCCACATAAATGGATACACTCTCAGGTCTGAGGGGCCACAGGCTTTAGTTAGCAAAGTCCTGAGACCAAGGACAACGTGTTCCAATGTGTCAGATGCCACCCTCTCCTTTGACCCCTGTCACAGCCTCCTGAGATGGATGGGGGAGGAGCAAGAGGGCCACCCATGGGCGTCAGGAGACCCTCCTTCCTCAGCAGGGAGGGGCTGAGCAGCTGGCAGTGGCCGCAGCAGGGGGCCCAGGAGTCCAGCACCTGGGCATCAGTCAGTCACCGAGCGCCAGGCAGGGTGGACAGCATGCAGCCTGCCCAGGACATGGTGAGGGAATGAGGAAGAACATGGGATGGATGAGCTGAGGGTGTGGCTGGGAGGCTGGGCTTCTGGGAGAGAGGCTGCTAAGGCTGAGTTGGGCCGGGAAGGGTGGGGAGACTTGGGGAAGAGAGAGAAAGGGAAGGCGAGGGTCAAAAGGGATACAGAGCTCAGTGCTGGGTCAGACTTTTCAAATAGCATTGCACACAACTCTTTCGGCTTTATAGACACGAGAGAGAACCAAGTGCAGTCAGTGTGGCCTAAGCTGCCTCACGAGTAGACCTGGATTCAAGCCCAGGTGAAGTGACATCCCAAGGGCCAGACCTCAAGGTCACCCCAAGAGCAAGGACCCCCAAGTCATGTGCTTTTTCTGTCTCAACAGGTACTTCCTGGTTCCAGTTCTGCAAGATAAGTGATCTAATCTCTGAAATCTTTCAAGCTGCTCTGTTTTAGAGCTTGGTTTTCGGGACTAGTGAGCACAGGGAAGAAGAGATGCCCTAATCATGGGCGCTTTGGCCACGAGCTCTCTCTGAGGAAGATTCGGATCTTAACAAAAATATCACTTTTCTCCTCCTGGGAACCAGCAGTGCGAGACATGCTCATCAATGCATCAGGGACTACGTCATGTGAAATACAGCCTATGGCTGCCGATGGCCTTCCCTGGTGGGGGGCAGGTGTGACCAGACCAGTCCTCACACACGTGGGCTCCCACTGCTGAGTTTCCACTCTGTATTAGACCCTGACATAGCCGTATCCCTCTCACGCCAAAGCTGAAGATGCAGGTTAGGACTCGGGTTTGGACGGGAAGAAACTGCTGCTGGGAGGATGCTGAGCCAGGGGCTCCCCAGGCCGCCTCCTGCATGTCCTGCCTGCAGCCTCCCGCCTGCGTGGCCCCCTGACCAGCAGTGGAAGAGGCAGTCTTATTTCCCACCGAGAGCTGCCTGTGCTTTGCATTTCTTATTTTTGCCGGAGTTTTTGAAGGTTAACATTTTGCCGTCCTGAAGGGAAGGAGCCCATAGAGAGAGAACTGGTGATAAGATCCGGTTAAAGCTCGGGGCATGAGCCTCCCTGCCCTGAACCACATGTGGTCACTCCTTCTTCTGGGCCTCAGCTACCTCATCCAAAGGCACTGGGGACTAGATCTTCTTGCAGGACACGGGCCCCGGATTCCAAGTCCTGGATTATCTTGTCTCCAGTGCCAGACCAGGTTTGGGCTTGGTTTTAAGAATCCCTCACCCCGGGGGCCCTCGTCCCACTTTTAGGTCTGCCGCGGGGAATGTCGGGCCCTCATTAAGGATCAGGAGGCTCCATCTGCCTCTGTCTTTCCTCTGAGATGACTGCCAGACAGCCGAGGTCAAGGCCACATGTGCCCTGCGATCCCTGAGCGGGAGGAGGGGGGGCGGGCAGCCCGGAGCTGCCTGTGTGCAGGGAGCCAGACACAAAGGGGCTGCTATTCAGAAGGGTTCTCTGCAGCCTGCAAGTCGCAACTCTGGCGCCCAGCACAGCACAGGCACCCCCAACGCCAAGTAGTTTCTGTTATTTTTTCCCTGCACTTCGCCCTGCGGCCACGGCCAGAAGTGCGGGCTCTGGAGTGAGAAAGTGCAGACAACTGGACAGCGTCCCCCTCGCTGACGTCCGCAGGGGATGGAGACCAGGGCAGCGCCTCAGCTCTTAGCCCCTCCCTCCCTGGGACTCACATGCCCTATTCCAAGGATCTCAGCCAAAGGCTGATTGATCCGAACTTAGAGGCATGTGTCTGACTCCAGAGGAAATCCTTTCTCGAAAGGAGATGGCCGTGAAGCGTGGGGTGGGCGAGGAGGTCCCCCACTCCCCTGGATCTCCACTTTCGAGCTGGGAGCCCTAGACCAGTCGCCCCTCTCTGCCTCCACGGGCAATAAGGAAATCTACTGCCATCGGTCTCTGTGAGAAATGAACGAATTAACACATGAGAACAGGGCCTGGCCAATGGCCAGAGCGCAGGAACACTGACCCGCATCCTCCTTGTCACCATTGTCACTGGGTCACTGCTTCATTGTTAAAATTTGGGAGGGACAAAGTTCCTATCTGTCTCACAGCTCAGGGCCAAGGTCAAAGGGACAGAAGCAGCTCCTGGTGCTCTGTCTCGAGGTCCTGCGCCTGCAAGGGGCTGCCTGGGGAAGGACCCAGGGCTCCCACCGCCCTGATCCTCGAACTGGCTCATTTCCGAGGTGCCATCTCATAACCAGAAAAATAAAAAAAGAGCAACGCGCTTTTTGTCACTTGAAAGTCCTCATTACAAGACTGTTCCCTTGGCTCCTGGAGTTCTTGTGTCATTATCTTCTGTTGAAAGAATTCAAATGACATTATTTGCATGGAAACTCGCATACCGAAGATGCCATCTAGGCCGCAGACTTGCATTACAATGAAGGCATGATGACTGTCACTGGGACGTGACATTCTTTATGCTGTTAAATTGTAAGTCAGCGCTGGCAGCTCTAACTGCTCAGGTCCCCTGCAAATACCTTGCTTCGCTTGGGATATGGAGTGACTAGTTTAGGGTGTCCACTGCAGGCACGCCCAACGGGGCTCACCTGTGGTGTCACCCAAGATCAGGCACAGATGTCTACACCGCGGGGGTGGGGGTGGGGGTGGGGACCTCGGGAGCTCGCTCTGAGCCCGCACGGCACTATCGCTGAACCGCTACGACCTTTCCCCACAAACACCACCAGGACTTCCCAGTCCCTTCGATGGCTTTTCAGAGCAATTTCACTTGGCGTGTCTGCAGAAAAATGTAGGGGTGACTGTTCACTCCAAAACAGGCACATTGTGGAGGTGGCCAAGGACCTAGCTGTCCTCCCCCGGATGGAACCAGGTCCCTGGAGGCTGGTCCCTGCAGAGGCAGCTTCCTGGCTGGGTGGAGGAGAGTGCAGGTGGTACAGGACAAGGACAGTGTGGACATAAGATGGGGCAGAGGAGGGACAGGGAGGTGGGGTTGCACGGCCCAGGCAGAGGATGAGGGAGAGCACGTGCCCATCTGAAGAACCAAACACTCAGTTATGATGAGCGGGAACAAACCAGAGAGGTGTCTGACCGACCGGGGACACGGCAGGAGAGCCGGGGCCTGGTTTGTCAGATCGCCGATGGGGCAAAGCTTGGGGTGCGTCGCCCTAAATTCTATGTCTGCCAGGCTGGCTCAGCACATGCGGGATGGGACACGAACAAGAGGGAAGGAAAAGAGGGAGTCCATGTTGATCAATGTAAGCAGAATTTTATAACAGGAAAATTAAGACAGAACTGGCAGCAATGAACAACCATCACAACTCCAAGGGCGGCAGCAAGCATGGGAGCCGGAGTAACGCAATTGGCATCAATGCTCAGACGACATACACAGCTCGGCCGCCGACACACTGCTCTCTGGCCGTTCCTCTCTGCACGGCCGCTGCCCTCGGCCTCCCTCTGGGTCTCCCCTGCGCCTCCCGGACCCCCCTGAGCTGAACATGCTGCACCCGGAACAGCACCACACCTCCCTGCCCTCTCCCCAGACCATCACCACATGGTCCTTAACCGAGTGAGGCTTGAATGACGCGTGGTGGGAAGAATGTGACGGAGACACCCCTAAACCCTCCCACCGCCGCCGGGCCTCACTATTTACTTGGTTCCCCATGAGCTTAGGATTCCCATTTGCTCGCAAACTGACTCCCAAACCCCCTGCAAACAGCACATGCAGTGACACGATGGCGTATGGGGGTAGAAATGAAATATCATAATTAAGTTTCCTCTGGGGCGGCTACAGCAAAGGCTACATCCCCATGACGACCACGAGAAAACTTAAGAGCAGGGGTTCAGCGCTTTCTTGCGTGGATGCCACGGAAATCTAATGGAAGCGCCTTCAAACCCAGCCACACCAGCGCCCTCTCGGCCTCCAGGCCTTTTAAATCAGGAAACTGCTCCTCACAGTGACCATGGAAAGCATTCAGGGGAGTTTGTAGATGGAAAGCATTGCTTGTGACCTCACTCGAAAGCCCGCATGAACAGGAACTGAAAAGCTTCACTCTGAGTCCTCTGGGCCCCAGATAGCTGAGGACACGAGGGACACACTAAGGGCTGGATTCCTTGGGGGGCGGGGAGGATTATGTGCCAGGTTCTTTGGAAAATGGGAGGTCAGCTTGGCTTGGGGAGGTGGAAGGAAGTGGAATGTGGTTTCTCAGAGCCCATGATGAGCTAAGGAAAGCCCGAGGTTGCCTCTGAGCAAGCGACATCACTATTTTTTTCAGGCACTGCTTGTGTGAATTCCCTGGTCCCAACCCATGGTCAGTGGACCGCTGGCCAGGGGTTGCTTCTCCTTTAAAAACGTGGCTCTGGCCCTGGCTGGTTTGGCTCAGTGGATAGAGCGTCAGCCTGCGAAGACTGGAGGGTCCCAGGTTTGATTCCCAGTCATGGCACAGGTCCGGATTGTGGGCTCGATCCCCAGTGTGGGACATGCAGGAGGCAGCCGATCAGTGATTCTCTCTCATCATTGATGTTTCTATCTCTCTCTCCCTCTTCCTTCCTCTCTGAAATCAATAAAAATATATAAAACAAACAAACAAAAACTCTGCTCTGTCTTGTTTGGGAGATGTCTCACACCGTGTCTCCCTCTGGGACACTCCCAATGCACGTGGGGATCAAAGGCTCTGGAGAGTCACCCAGAAATCTTACAAATATCTTTTGTGGGGCTTTGCAGTCTGCAGGGCATCCTTCGGACGAGCCGCCTGGCTCATCAGGGGCAAGATCAGAAGAGTCAGCGAGGTCAGAGTGACACCCCTGGTTGGCCCTGGAACCTGTCCGCCCCTGAGGGGTGCTCTGTCCAGATGCCATTTCCTCCAGGCTCATAGATGACACAAGTGAGCAGGGGCACTTCAGATAGAATTAGCTGAGATTTTTTTTTTTTTTTTTTTACTAACAAGACAATGGTCTGATCCTATTAACATGGGAGATGGGAGGGTTTCAGACACAGAAATAAAAATGCATAGATCAAAGGAGAATGAGGTCACTCCATAGAAGTTAGGGATCCTGCCTTTTTCTATGCACGTGAGGGAGAAAGGCCTGCAGGTTGAGGGACGGGAAGGGAGAGGGGTGGGAAGAGACCCATGGGAAGGGTTTTTTTGGGAGGGGCGGGGTGTGAACTACTTGAAGTGCAGATGAAATTTTTTTTTTCTATTTTGAACTAAGAGGGCCAAAATAAGCATCTATTCTTTCCAGTCATTGTCTAACTTTTTTTTCAAGTTGATGGATCATGGTTTAACTAACCAAGACTCTCTTGTTGAATCATTATTTTTTTCTAATTGTATATGTTTACTATTATGCGTACGTCTGCTAAAGCATCTTTGTGCACAGAGTTTTTGTATAAATCAGGTAGATGAAGAGCCATTGTCCAGGGCCACATCTGGGCTGCCCAGAGAGCCTGATCTGGGAATATGAAGGTGACACACACAGCGGGGACAGGACACAGCAAGAAGGGAGGCTCCAGCTCCCACACCCATTTGTTCCCGGCCAGCTCCACCCGGGCCCTTTTGTGGTTTGACTCATAGATAACAACTACCCGCCTCGGTTTTAGCTCGTGTCTCTATCACCTTGAAGCATGAGAATCCGGGTGAGCATGGGATCGGACACAGGTCCATCTAAATCCAAAGTGTGTCCATGTTCTTTTTGCTCCAGGAGAAGGAAGAAAGGAGGAAAGCCAACCGGGAAGAAATGATTCCTCCTTAATTTATCAATCATCCAATCAGAGCGTCCCGGGGTCTCCAGAGAGACAGCCCAGGTAAGCCCGAGATGCATGCATCTTTTCTAAAGAGCGCCCTTTCCAAATCACCTTATTTTGATGGAACTGCAAAAGGCAGTACTATTTTGGGTTCTAGCTATGATAAAGCTGAAGCTGTAAGATAGGGACTTTCATGAGAGATTGCACCGAAATGTCAACAGATGGCTTGCTAATCATGTTAAAAACTACTCATTTCTTTTTCAAAAATGGCATTTCCCTCCAGTAAGTAGATCAGAAAGCAATGTTTATGATATAAAACATATTAGTCACTATGCCGTTTAATTATCCTACTTAATCATCAAGGTCATAATGATAATTGTTTCTAAAGATTCACACCTCTTTCTTCAGCAAGGAAGCTTACCCAGGGTGCATGGTCCGAAGCACAATCAATGTGCTTAAAAGGGCATGCACATTGAAGGAAGACAAGAGCAGCGGCCATAGAGATGGCGTGTAAGGATTCTCCAAGTGTTTGGCAGTCATGGTCTATGGAACGCCCAGCTTTGTGGGGTCTATTTGTGCCCAAATCAGGGGCCCCATTTTCCTCCAGCAGAGAGGAGGAACTGGAGTTGGAATAGCATTCAACCATGATTCGCCATCGCGTCTACCGTGTTTTCTTACTAAGACAAGTGGTTGTCCTTGTGAGCCTGTGGGGCTCAGTCAGACCCTGAGGACCACCTCCACCCTCCCACCCCCCGTAGATGGGGTCTCTGCTCTGGTTCTTTGGTCAGGCTTTCTGTGTACACGCCAGAGATATTTTGCAGTAATTAAATACAGGGCACAGTCCGGGTTTCGAGCTCCATCCCCAGTAAGGGGCGTGCAGGAGGCAGTCGATCCATGTTCCGCTCTTACATCGATGTTTCTCTCTCCCTCTCCCATCCTCTCTGTCTAAAAGCCAATTAAAATATTAACTTTTGCAGAAACTGGTTTGGCTCAGTGGATAGAGCGTCGGCCTGTGGACTGAAAGGTCCCAGGTTCGATTCCGGTCAAGGGCATGTACCTGGGTTGCGGGCACATCCTCAGTAGGAGATGTGCAGGAGGCAGCTGATCGATGTTTCTCTCTCATCGATGTTTCTAACTCTCTATCTCTCCCCCTTCCTCTCTGTAAAAAATCAATAAAATATATTTAAAAAAATATTAACTTTTTAAAAAGCCCCTGAACAATCCACAGAAAGGCTGTAATGAATCAGTCCAGGGCTGCCCATCTCATGTGCCTCACAACCCGGGCTCCGGTAACCTTCTTGGGCAGGACACCTATGTTCTTCTCATTCCCCTCTCCTTCTTGATCAGCTCCTTTCTCTCTTTTACCTCAAACACATGCCCAGAGCTTTCTCCCGTCAGTGGGTATCCATGACTTTCAGCTCAGATCCCTGCAGCTTTTGGCAACAGGCTCAGAATTCCTCTCCCATAGCCCTTGGCAAGAGATCTGCTTGACTCAGCTCATCTTCCCAGCCAATCCACTCAGAGCTGAGGTCCGTGGCAAAGTCTTATTTAGCCTGAAGCTAACGAAGCTTAAGATTTATCTCTTCCTTTGCAGGGGCCCCTCTCAGGGCCTGGGAGGAACCCTAGGAATGTGTGCATGTGGTCGTGTGTCTTTGGAACATCTGCCCTGGTAAGATACTTCATGCGTGTTGGTTAAGACAGCGGGCTCTGTTCGCCCTGACTTCTCCCCTCCACATTGGCCCACTCCCATGATCTTGGTGTAACCAAGGTGCTTGGGGGACCCAGAGAAGGGGAAGCTGAGTTGGGGATACACTTAGTTTGGGTCTGTGTGCTCATAATCACTTCCAAAGTTAGCAAAATTCTGCTGCCTTTCCTGATGTGTGGGATGGCCCTGCTCTGGAAACATGCTGTCTCTGGTGCTAACTCACCTGCATCAGGACAGGAAGGTGTGCTGTCGGGGATGAATGTGGCCTCTGGGCCCAGGCCTCACAGCACATGAATAGAGGAGAAATAGGCTTACACATGTGCAGAGACAGAAGCTATATTGTCCGAGAGCACTGGGTTCTCAGTAGGGCCTGGTGGAATGGAGGTCCTATCCCATCAGGAATGTACTGGATCACACGGCACAGTCAGGTATACACAGAATACTTTTTACATCTAAACTGGTCTGTAGGGCAAAAGCCCATAGTAGGACTGCAGATGGAAAACATCCTTATATGACCTTTGACAGTGGTGTTCATGCGTGGCCACACCTTAAAAATCCATATGACGTTCCCAACAATAAGTTGAAAGAAACTTTTTCAAACTACAATTAATTTTAAAAATGAAGTATCTTTCTGGTCCCTCTAGACAAAAAATGACCTTCGAGAAAGGTGAGACTTAGGGAAGTCACAGAACCTGCTGCCCAGAACCGAGGACTCACTAATGGGAGATGTCCCTGCCCCAGCTTTTCCCTCTTTCCTCCAGAGGATGCGGGTTCTCAGGAACCCACTTCCCTGGTAGCTGATGGCCAACAGGGCATAGCGATGGAGGCAGTAGATTGCATATGAAACTGAAAGAAAAACACAGAAAAGCAGAGAGAGGAATGAAGTGTTAGCTATTTCGGGCCCGCCCTCTGCACCAGACCCTTGCAGATATCAACAAGTTCACAGGAGAGCGTGCCTGCTTCTGACACTTCTATGACTTTGTTAGATGTGTCCACAAAGATCGAGTGGTTAAATTTCAAATGCCTGGGGAGAAGCAGGCAAACACCTGTATTCGGCAAATGGAGAGTCCACCATCATGGGATCCAATCCCGGTCTTCTATTAATTCATCACGGTGTTAATTTGGGAGGACTTGGTGGAGTAACTTCTTCATGTGGAAAGTTTACCTGGTGCTCCCCATCCTCTTCCTGGTAAAGCCCACAATCCTGTCCAGGGGACTCCATCCCCAATAACTCAGTGCTACCGTCTTTCCTGGCATCTCCTGTGCCTTCCAGCAACACAGGGTGTCCTAGTTGAATGACAGGAGCCCAGGGTCAAGGCCAGTCTGCCCCTGATGGGACTGCTCTGAGACCGAGGGTGTGGGCTGTGGAAGACCACCCTTTGCGTCAGTCCCCAGCAGAGCTGAGATCCCCTCACCTGACTCCCCGCTGAACCCCCTCTCTCCCATGGTGGACCGAGGGCGACACCATGTGTGATGGGAGGTGGGGTGGTATCTGGTGCTGAAGGTTTGGGGCTCATTTGGGAAATGAATGAGCTGTGGCCTTTCAGCACTAAACTGCTAGCTGTTTCCAAGAAGCCTAACTGCGCCCCGGGTGGAGTGGGGACCTTCTCCTGATTCTCTGCCTGGGGTCCCTCCCCAGGCTGCCGTCCCACTGGGCTCCTCCGTGTCAGCCAGACCCGTGTGAAGCTGACAAGGGGCACAGCCACACAGCATGCAGAGAAGGCGAAGGCTCTTGTCCTCTGGCCCTCCAGATGGAGACCACCGGTTAAACCGCCACCAAGGTTGGCTTTTTATGTTAGTGTTCTGGTAGCAAGCAGCTACATCCACTAGACCTTCTGTCTCCTATTGTTCTCTTTCTGGAATGTTCTGAGAACTGCAAAAATCCCCAAGCCTATCCGGGGCCACTAGGCTGCCCAAACATTCTGTCGTCCATGTGTGGCCATGCCATTGCCAAACTAACGTGGGCCTGGTGGGCTGTCTGTGGGCTGTAGCTCTTCTCTGGTGCCTCAGGAATGGAGACAGCCGCCTAGCCAGCATGGCTCAGTGGTTGAGTGTCAACCTATGAACCAAGAGGTCATGGTTCAATTCCTGGTCAGGACACATGCCCGGATTGCCGGCTCAGTCCCCAGTCGGTGGCATGCAGGAGGCAGCTGATCAATGATTCTCTCTCATCAGTGATGTTTCTTTCTCTCCCTCTTCCTTCCTCTCAGAAATCAATAAAAAAATATTTTTTTTCAAAGAGGGATGGAGACAGCCAAGTAATGAGAGAGACAATAAATTCATGACTTCATTTGCTGATATTGCTTTGATTTTAAATTAATAAAATAAATGCACTTGAAAAAAATAAACCCAACTAAGCATTGCATGTGAGAGCCTCAGAGACCGTCAGCTTAAAGCAATCTGAAAGCTATGCCTTTTAACACAGACGTTGGCCATGAAAAAGACCTCGTGGGTCATTAAAGCTCACCCCCTGCCAGTATCAGAGGGGCACTGGGCTCGTTTGGGGGGTGTAATTGTCTCAAATCCCCTTCCATCTGAATCAAGGGAGGATTGGCCGAGTCCTGCCTCTGGTTAGTCACGCTCTGTGGGGTGAGACTCAGCCACCACTGGCGCTGGCAGCCGCCCTCCGACACAGGCTCTGTTTACAGCTGGCTCCGATTACAGGGCCTGAGGCCATTCCCTCCATCACTACCTGACCCTAGATGTGGCCAAGACCCCAGGTACAGGCTGTGAGTCTTTAGGATGGGCCCTGGGAGATTCTAAGCCAGGCTCCCCCTCAGCTGTGGTGCGGACACGATCCCCCCACCTCTGTGGTTAATCACATTCATCCCTCTGAGTGTCTAGCTGGTACCCGTTCATCTCGGCTCCAGCTCGGTCTCCTGTCCAGCCACCTCTGCATGTCCCGTGTGAGAGGAACCCACTGAAACCACGTGCTTGCACTCTGGCTGCGTTTCATTCTTGCCGTGTTTAGATGTTTCATAGAGAAAAGTCTGGGGAATTTCATGTTGACTGTCTCCCAGAAGACACAGCGTGGTGCCCCTGTCCAGTGCATGACGGGATTTTGACACTCTTGCAGGAATAGTTTTGTCATCACCCATCGCTTGCCGCACTGTCGATCCAATTATTAGGAACAAGCAATCTGTCGTCCTATTGTTTCTTTCCAATAGTCCCAGCAGTGGCAGTTGTCGGAAAGATACCACGTTCAATTTGAAAAAGAGGTGAGGGGAGCAACCCCAAATAGCATCTCAAGTATTTCTGAGGTTCCTGGAGGCCAGAGGTCAGAGGACCTCCTCAAAAAAATGTCCTGGAGTAAATCAACTCCATCAAGGTGTTTTGGCCACTTTGGAAAGAACACTTTTCCTCCCAAACTCAGTGCCGAAGCACCTATCCCCTTGCTACCCAAAGCACCAGCCTCCTGGGCTGTTGACTTGGGTTGACCTGGTTCGTTCTACTAATTGACGAGGTGCCTGCTGTCTCCGGCCTTGCTTGAATTCAGTGGTCTCCAGGTTGCTAACGCCATCCGTTATGAAGTTGATTATGGATTGACACACACACTTTTTTAGAACCCCCAAAGGGAATTCCTGACCCAGGAAGAGATCTGTTCTTTCTCATTTGTGAACTTATTTATTTTAAAATGAATAAAAGTATAAGGACTAAAGACAATATAATCTAATGACAAAACCCTCCATATAGTATTGAAGGAGAAGCCAGCATTCAGAATAAAGCAGGTATGTGACAAGCAGGTATTTAAACGTAGGACTAATCTATAGAACTCCCCGTATCAACTGGTCAGAATTTGGAATTTACTGCAAAGATGGATCTGGGAAGCACTTTCCGACATGGGCGCTGGATGGGGCTGTGGTAGCTAAGGACCACGGATACCACCCAGCGAGAGGCTGGAACTGAGAGAAATATATGTTTTTCACAGTTCTGGAGGCTGGACGTTCAAGATCAAGGGTTCAGCAGGGTTGGTGTCCTCTGAGGTCTCTCTCCTGGGCTTGTGGACAGCTGCCTTCTCCCAGCCTTCACATCATCTCCCCTCTGTGTGTGTCTATGCCCTAGTCTCTTCTGTGAGGGCACCAGTCCTCTTGGATAAGGGCCCACACGTGTGCCCTCATTTCAACTGATGTCTTGAAAGATCCTGTCTCCAAGTACAGTCACATTCTGAGGTCAGGGCTTCAACATATGAATTTGGGGCAGGACACAATACAGCCCATAATAGGCCCTTTATGTTATCACACCACCTCTGCATTCTTTTTTTATTTAAAAAATATTTTTATTGATTTCAGAGAGAGAAGAAGGGAGAGGGAGAGAGACACACACATTGATTGGCTGCCTCCTACATGCCACCTACTGCAACCTGAGCATCAGGGCACATTTCTAGACCAGGAATTGAACCTGTGACCTCTCGGGGCACAGGACGAGGCTCAACCACCTGAGCCACACCGGCCAGGGCACCTCTGCATTCTTAAGCGTTGACTCCCATTAACATTGTTCTGTGGAAGATTCCATAGCTTCATCCTGAAACCATGTCTTCTCTAATCTGCAAATCACTTCCAGACCTGCTCACATGGGGCCACTCAATTCTCCCTGCGTTTGCATTCTTACACGTGGCCTCTCCTCGCCCCAGAGCCTGGACAAGCATTTGCCCCCAGCTCTTCAGCCCTTGGTCACCCCGAGGAAGCACCCTCCTCCCCAGACCCTTTCCATCCCATGCTCAGGGCTGTGGCTTCGTGGAGACCAGGAGGTCGGCTCTCATGTTCTGGGGCACGGCGCGTGCTGAATGCAATGCAATTAGATTATTCTGCAAAATACTCCAGTTTGCAGGTTTATTTTCATTTGGAAATCCTAAATTAAATTCCAAGTGCTAACATTTACACTGGCCTGGCGGAGTTTGCCTTTCCCAAGTGGATACAAACTTTTAACATACGTTTTGGAAGCTCTACGCAGCGCAGCAATTACTCCAACGTAAACCTAAATAACCAACACATTTTCAAACTTCAGAGAGAGGTTTCATCAGGGTTTTTATTCTGAGGCAAAGGAGGCCTCCAAACCACACAGATAAATCATGAAACATCTGAAAACGGGCCTCATGTTCTCTGGCTCCGACGCCTTCCACAACTGTGTGCTTTGGACACACATCCTTTGACATCTGTGCACGGGGTTCTCATTATGTGGATAAAGCAAGAAGTCCAACAGCCACAGCCTCCTCAGAAGACTCGGAGCAGAAGGAGCAGGTCACACAGATGCGCTGTCACTCAGAAGCTATTCGGGGCAACATCTTGGTGAGGAGTGTTAACACCGCTTTGGAGCCCGGCAGGAGTGGCTCAGTGGTTGAGCATCGACCTATGAACCAGGAGGTCACGGTTTGGTTCCTGGTCAGGGCACATGCCCAGGTTGTAGGCTTGATCCCCATTGTGGGGCATTCAGGAGGCAGCCAATCAGTGATTTTCTCTCATCACTAATGTTTCTGTTTCTCTCTCCCTCTCCCTTCCTCTCTGAAATCAATAAAAAAAATATTTAAAAAAATAAAATAGAGCTTCAGAGACAGAGAGGCACATCCCCACTAGGGAGACCCAAATGAACAACTCTTGAGGCAAGACATGCATGAATGCCCGAATACTTATTGAGTCCCAGGGAAAGACAGATGCCAGATTTGAACGTCAGGAACGCTTGGGTTTAAATTTCAGTTCTCAACCTCCTTTGGAAAGATCATTAACTTCCTTGTACCACCATCATTTTATTTGTAGAGGCAGAAACACAAGTGGAAAAGATATCCTGGTAACTGACAATTATCTAGAACTCGGGACATAAATCACCTGCACCTATAACTTATAGCTGGTGAGCAGAAAACTGCTCAGTAGCAAAACTTCAGGATTTTGCAACCAAGGTGACACAGGGACACGCTGTCTATGACAGAGTCGTGGAGTCGTGACTTTTTGCAGGAGAGGTAGCTTTCCTGATGCACTTCATCTGAGTCTATTATTTTTCATCCTTAAGATTATAAAATTATATGCCAGGTCTCACCTCCCTGATACACCCCTGCATGGGGAGAGGTGGCACTTTTGCAGGATTCTTTCCAGAAAAGTGAAGTTTCTAAGTCCAGTGTTGGGCAAAAACGTTCGAATCAGAAGGATAAGAAGGAAGAATCCAGATTGTGGTGCCTGCAATCTGTTTAAAGTGTTAGCTATGAGGGCTGGTCACCCTATAGAGCCCCATTGGAGCGGGGCGCCAGTCCTGGGCCAAGGTGAGATGTGGGAGAAGATGAAAGATGACTAAGAATCAGACCAATGAGAGAAGCCTGTGCCTGGGACACAGTGAAGAGATTTCTCCAGCCTGAGAGAAGATTTGGGTCAGCATCGGGCCATTGTTTCCCGCCGCTTGCTGTGTAACCTGCCCAAGGTAACTCCTTTGCAAATTAACCTGGTTTGTTCTACTGTGTGGATTTAGCTTTTTCAGCCAAGCCTTTCTCTTTTCGTGGTAAATCCTAAGATCAAGACCCCTAATAAAATTTCACTAACGAGACAAAATCAGGTGTCAGGGAAGAGTCCTTAATTATTTTACAATCATGACTTCTTTACATTTTCACAATAATCCTGAAAAAATGATACTGCTCCCACTTTATGGGAACCACAGGGTAGAGACAAGGGTAGGGAAAGTGAAGATCCTCCATGTAAAATTTAAGGTGGCCCTCACTGTCAAGTGTTCACCTCACACGTGCATGACCTCAAGAATAAGTGCCTCCTTAAATGTGGCTCCTTAGGTACCTCACTGGCCTCACTTCAGTTCTGGGTTTGGGGAACAGGTTCAGGGGGGTGGAGAGCCGGCCACCCTTTCTAAGTTGGATCCAGTTGGGCCTTGAATTTCTCCCAGGTGAAGCCAGCTGATATCTGTTGGCACCTCTAGTGGTCCATGCTACACTGTCCTGGTGACATGGGATGGGCCCTAGACAATCCCAATGAGCTCTACATCTGGTCAGATGATCACGTGTTACATATAGAGACAAGCAGCCTCAGGGCTCTCCAGGAGCTCACACACCATCCAGGGAGCTGGGTCTGGTCCCCAGGGCCACCTGGAATCGGAGCCAACCAGAGGGATGTGACTTGGTGCCCTGCCCTTGACTTGACCCAAGCAGGGAGGCAGAGGGAAGACAGGGGAAAGAACAGGGCTGATCTTCGCAGTGGAGTCAGGTGAGGTCGGGAGGCAAGATGGGCCAAGCAGGCCCGGGTGATGGAGATGGTGGAGGGTGTAGCCGTGCTCCCAACAACCCTCCTTGGAGCACAACTGTACTTATACCCTGGTGTGTGGAGCGTGGTGTGCAGGTCCGGTCACTTCCCGCCACCGCCTCCCAGGAGGGGCATATGCTGTGACTGTTGTCTGGGAGGGACATCTGTGGGGCTGGGAGTAAGGGCTGCTGTCAGCCCTAAGGCCCAGTGACTGCATCGTTCTTGGCCGAGGTGGGGACTTTCAGAAGCATTCCTTTGAAGGACTGCACAGCCTGCTGGTTTTCGTGTGTGGATATTTCCCTCTGGGGAGCAGTTTCGCCCCAAGCCCTCCTCAGATCTGATAGGGGAAGCTGGGTTGGCTTACTCAGGACTTGGCCAGAAAGCCTTGCAGTGAGTCTCCAGGTCCGTGGGAAGTGGGCGGGCGGGTCAGCCTCCGGGCTTGTCCCATGAGTCAGGACGAAGCAGAGTGATGCCAGGCAGAGCTCTCAGAGATAAGAGGTGGCGAGGACCCAATCTCCGGACTCATCACGCACTGGCCCAAGTTGCTTCTTGCAAAAGATGAGGTGTTACCCTGTCTGGCCTGGCTGCATGTCAGCGAGAGGAATTCATCTCCTCACCTGAATTCCCCTCTCAGCTTCAGGGGCCCGGAACTGTCTTCAGGCAACTCCTGCTGCAATGGAGACAATGAGAGGAATGTCGAGTTTCAGGAGAAGTGAGGGAGAGTTTGGGACAAAGCAACCTTTCACCTGATTGTGAGCTCTAGGTAGCACCCACTCATTCCGAGTTAAGAAGAGATGGGACACTTATGTATAAACAGCTTGACAGATGGATAAGCAACAGAGAGAGAGAGAGAGGGGGGGGGGGGGGGGGGGGGGGTTTTGTTAACTAGATTCGCCCAAGTCCCTGTGAATTCTGTAGGCTTCTTATAGGAAGTGCTTGTAAGGAGTCCTCCACCCGAGCCTTCTTCCCTTAGGGCATCCACTCTCAATACCCTATCATTGCCCTGACTTCTGTATTATTCATCTTTCCCACTAAAAAGTTTATATAGAGCCCAGCCGGTGTGGCTCAGCAGTTGAGCATTGATCCATGAACCAAGAGGTCACGGTTTGATTCCTGGTCAGGGCACATGCCCAGGCTGCGGGCTCGATCCCCAGTAGGGGGCGTGCAGGAGGCAGCTGATCAATGATTCTCTCTCATCATTGATGTTCCTCTTTCTCTCTTCCTCTCGCTTCCTCTCTGAAATCAACAATAAAATGTATATATATAAAAGAAAATTACATACAGAAATGTTTCTCAAAATGGGGTCAGGACCAACTTCATTTCACCTGTTCAGGTGCCAGTGGGAAGGTATTTCTGGCTCCTACCCCAGGACTTCTGAGCTACAATGGCCTTTGTTCCAAGTCCCCAGGTGATGCTCATGCTTCTTTACAGTTGGGAATGTCTAGAAGGTTGTGGACTTCTCATCTTATGCTGTACTTTCGAATCACCTAGGGAGTTTTACAAATCCTCCCTGGGTTCCCACTCAGATATTCTGATTTAATTGGTATGTGGCCTGGGCGGCAAGGTTTTGAAGAGTTCCTTAGAGATCTGATGTCTGGCCAAGGTGGGGAGCCACTGTTTGAGTTTAGGTTATATCCCCTGTGCCGTCCCAGCAATCCTTTAAAAGGTACTTAAGTACCTCCGACACACACACACACACACACACACACACGCTCTTCATTAGGGTAGCTGTCCCAGCCTCGCCACAGTTTCACCCATCCCACTGGCCCCAGGCATAATCGTGAAAGTCAGTCACACCCCAACTTTAACACTTTGAAGTTGAGACTTGATATAACAAACCAGGCAGGGGAATGGTTTCTGCCTTCTTTGCTGCAACCTTCACTCGTTAGTGAAAATTCTGATACACAATTCTCAGTTCGAAGAGTAATCATCCAAACAGATCCCCAGTCACTCTTCCAAGCGCCCACCCAACTTCCAGGCCCTGGCAAACGGACTTCCCCCTAGTTCCCAGCCCATATCCCAACAGTTATTTATATGATTATCATTTTGAATGTCTTATTTCAGTTCATGGTTCCACAGGAACACACGGGTCTGGAGCCCAGGGTAGAGGCGATCTGAATCCTGCCACAGTCACTTACTGTTTATGCTTGAGAAAGGAGATGCATTTTTTCCCTTCTGAGTAAATATCTTCTTCACAGTCTAATTTATTTTCAGCCTGAAAGCCTGAGGCTGTAATTTCCTCAGGGGCTACAACATGAGTTTGTGGATGACCAAGGCCGAGTAGAGGAGAGGGTACGCCTTCAAACAGCATGCCTGCTGACACCCAGACCTGGGTCCCTTGGACCCCCAGCTCCTTATCACTGTGGCGGGCTCCGGAATCAAGACACAATACAGGATCTTTTCTCCCACAATCCCTGCTGGACACCTTCTGTCTGCCCACATGAGCATGGCGGTGCACATTTCCTAGGCCATTTTGCCAGGACCTACATTTAGATGGAATATTCTATAAAATTGAAAACCTGACCATTTCTAGGCATCTTTTATTTTCCTTTTTGTGTGTGTGTAGACAAAGTCAATTTGTAGTATCTTTTATAAGAAAGATTACTGCACAGTTATAGCTTATTATCCTATATAATAAAAGCCTAATATGCTAAATGTCTGACCTTTGTTCAACTGTTTGACCGGTTGCTATGATGCACACTGACCACCAGGGAGCAGATGTTCCAACCGGTAGGTTGGCTTGCTGATGGGATTCAGCTGATCGGGACTGGGCGAGATGGGATGGACACGCCCTGGTGCCAACCTCCCATGATCCCGCCCCAGCTGGCAAATCTTCTGCAGTCCTTCCCCGGCCTCTAAAATATTTTCTCTAATTAATTTCCTTTCAATGTGCATGAATCCATGCACCAGGCATCTAGTAAATATTGAAAAATTTATTAATCTTACAGTCTGCAAACACAAGCAACAAGCTGACTGTGGCTCCCAGGACCTACTAGGTAAATAAATGGAAAACCCTCAGTTGTATCCTTTTCCCTCTTAATTTAAGGCAGACAACCTCTTTTTTCTTCTGTGGAAAAGCAGATATGGAATTGATGAGTTAATAATTGTTACCTTCTTTTTTTTTAAAAAAAAAAGCTCTTTTTTTTGCTTCTGTGGCTGGGTGCTATTATTCTTTTCTTTATTATAAACTATGAGTCATCTCACCTTTTCTATG
>NW_005360391.1:55410-56797 GCF_000412655.1 Myotis brandtii | reverse complement strand
TTCAAGTACAATGGAATTGTGACTCAAGACGTAATGAAATCATGAATTTTTAACATTGAAATATACATTTTGAATCGATCTTTTTCTACTCTCACTCAATATTTTAATTTCTCTTAGATTAATAAAAACATTCAAATAAAATGTGTCCCATCACATTCCCAACGCTCCTTGTTGCAACGGGAAGACTTCACCAGCTGCCTCTCAGGTGGAGGTGGTGGTGGGCAGCCTTCAGTGCCCTTCCAGTGAACCACTCTCCAGGTTTGCAAGTCTTTTTGTTTTAAATGTTTTAATAGATTTTTTTTAGAGAGAAAGGGAGAGGGGGGTTGCTGCTAGCTTGTTTTTACTTGTACTTTTGTAAAAACTCATACATGTTGCTAATATCCAACTAGGGGTGTTTTCAGACCCTCCCACCTTCCCCTGCTCCTGGAAAAGGGAGCAGTGAATTGTATGTTTTGATAAAGACAACTTCAAGGACGATGCTCCGGAGGTTCATCGGACAAAGAGGCTTGCATTGGAATGACCTTCGAAGGCCAGAAGGATGAAATGTGCTCCGTTTTCCTTTGAGTTCTCTAAAGAGTTGAATTGGGGGAAGTAAGACCAGCTTGCACACCTGGAAGTGAGCAGTTATCCTGAAAACAAGAGCCCACATTCAGATGAGGAGCTGGGAGGAAGGTGAACAGGATCAGTGCCAGGAGGACACATGAGTGAGGGGGTCGTAGCCAATGTCCTAGGGGCCACCTGGAGCCTCTTGGCTTGCCATCCTTGCCTTGGTTTTCCTATCTGCTTAATGCTCTTCATTACGCAGCAAGGGCACCGGAGTCATTTTGCATCAGGGCTTCCAAGTGCCCTGGTAAGAGAGTCATCAAATCCCACCCTATTCTCGTATAGGTTCAGTGGTATTGTGGCGCGTGTGGTGGGCTGGGGGTCCTTTCTAAAGTCAGCCATCAGAAAAGGATGCGAAAGGGAAACTCATTCTCTGGGAAGCTGGGCAAGGACACGGTCTCATCACCAGGGTCCTTGGCTTCTGGGAAGAGCTGGATTCTGAAGTGCTCATCCGAGCCCAGACGCCTCTCTAGACCAGCCCTCCCCGCACCCCAGCCTTACAGCCATCATGTGGCTGCAGTGGTTGCGTCTCTACTGTAATTCTAGCCTGAAAAGTCTGGACCAGCAAGTGAATTACTACAGAAGGGGATGAGCGTATTGCACTGTGGAGGACCATGCTTGGTGGTGATTCCCTGAGTCATTGCAGATGATGCCAGTGTCCCTCTCTGCTGAGCAGTAGGTATGGGAGCTAAACACTTTGGATGATTTCAGGGGGAAGTGTCCTTAAGAGAGAGATATTGGCAAGCATGCTAGGTTGGGCAGGGGGAAGATTCAGTGACTAATT
>NW_005360391.1:0-55375 GCF_000412655.1 Myotis brandtii | reverse complement strand
ATATATATTTACAGGACCACCTTTGTATCTCGAGTGAGGTCATTCCTCTTAGTTCCATGTTCCCTAAGGTTAGCCTGGAAGGTGTTATGGGCCTGGATTCTGAGTTTTAAAATTCAGATTGAGAAGTTTGAGCTTAGTGCATAGCCAGTGACTCTCAAATTTTAATGAGCCTCAGAGTGACCTTCAGAGCTTGTGAAAACACGATGGCTGGGCCGCATGCCCCGGAGTTCTGGTTCAGGGGTCTGGAGTGGGACCCAAGAGTTTGCACGACTAACATGCCTCCAGGTGACGCTCGAGTGGCTGGTCCCGGGGCCACGTCTCAGGAACCACTGCTGTGTGCATCAAGGCGCCAGGGAGCTTTTGAGCAGAGACATCATACAGAGTAACAGAGGCTGCCTTAGTCCAGGTGGGGAAATCCTACAGGACAACGCGTGCCTCCCCATCATACCTAGAACTTGTTATCTGTGATGCACGTCTGCCTTTTGACTGGTCCTGTAGTTAAGGGACCAGAGCGTGAAGATACTCCAGATGGTGGGAAGGCTCTAGGCTTTTCAGTGCAAATGTGCCCGACGCCCCGCTGTGTTGGGAGGGGGATGGCCTTGCTTTTGGTGTAGGTGGAGCTGAGGTCAGAAGCAGAGGAGGGCGGATGCTCTCCCTCCAGAAAATCCCGCCCCCCCCAGTTCACTTCCAAACGGACCTTTGAAGTTCTCCTTTGCTCTGCCGAGAGAAAGTTCTGCTAAGGCAAGAAGACTGCATTTGTGTGTGTGGCCGAGTGTGGTTGGCAGGACAGAAGCTGCGATTTTCTACCTCCATGGCCAGACTTCCACTCGGAGCTTGCCAGACTCAGTCAGCAGCTGGCACCCGCGCCAGCAGTAATGCGGACTGGCTTTCTTCTCTCCCCCTTGGCTTTCTCAAAAGATGCAGACAGATGAAATAATACTCCGCTGCCCCTTGCCCCTGCCATAATGCAGTCCATTTGTCTAAATTACAGACTTCAGCAATTATTTGCCTGTCTTTTTTGCAGATGGAAGGCAGGTTATCTCTGCTGCGAGGGAAGGTGTCAGGAGCAGCAGTAGCATCATACCTTGTGCTCTTCTGCAGGGAGGAGGAGAGGTCGTGGGAGTACGTACCATGGGCTGTGCATTGTGTACGTCACTTCCTTGGATCTTCCCTTCAACCCTATGAGTTGAGTATTGTCATCTGTCCCATTACTCTGATCTTAAAATTTTATTTTTGAAAACTTTTGGATTTACAGAAGCATTGCAAAAATAGCATATAGAGTTTCCATATACTCTTCACCCAGCTTATCCTAATGGAACTATCTCACATAATCAAGGCATATATTTTTTTAATACTAATACATTAATATTGATACACCACCATTAGTTCAATTACAAACTTTATCCACATTTGACCCGTGTTTCCACAAATACCCTTCGCCTGTTCCAGAATTCCGTCCAAAACACTACATTATATTTAATAGTCACAGCTCCTTAATCCCCTCCCATCCAGCACAGTTTCTCAAAATGTCCTTATTTTTCATTACTCAGACACTTTTGAAGGGCATTTGGTAACAAGTCTCTCAATTTTGAATTATCTGATGTTTTCTCATATTTATGGATTTGGAAAAAGAAAGCCACAGACATGAACATGAAGTGATCGGCTCCCCTCTGCAGATGAGAAAACCAAAGTTCAAGGTCATTTACTCACCTGGCCAAGGTTCTTTAGCTATGAATTGTTGTTATCTCAAATTCCTGAAAAGGTGTTCTACTAACACCTCACAACTCTTTCAGAGGGTTCGTAAAATAAAAGGTTAATCATGGAGACAATGGGAAGAGATTGGCTTTAAAGGAAAAGGCCATTTGATGGTAGAAAGACACTCGTAGAATTATCTTTTTGGTGTCCTGGCTCCAATGGAGGAGACGACATCCAGATGCCTTAAATCTTACCATAAAGTTTAAAACAATATCCGTGGACATAAGTTCAGCCATGTCTAAATTTGGGTCTGGGCCTGTTTTTCAAGTCAAACAACACTCATTGAAGCTGCCAATCATCTACTCGTTGATTAATGTCTCTTTCCCATTCATCACTAACTGTAGGAGGAAATAATACTAATTCTGAAATTATTTGTGTGTGTTTACAATATTTTTACAACCTGACTTTCATTCAGCCCTAAGACAAGTTATTAAAGTTTTGAGTTAGTCCCATTTCTTCACATGAAAACTGGGGAAACTGAGTCACGATGGAGCAGAGAAGTCAGTCAGCATCTCACAAGTCATCTAACAAGCATCAGTGACCTTGATCTTAAGAGACATCCTGACACAAGCATTAACATCTCCACTGGAAATGTGAGGCCGTGATGAGAATCATGGCCCCAGTTCCCAGGTTAAATGTCACCCGAGCTCCTAAGCTCTAGCCCAGAGCTTGCTCACTTCCACCATTCTGTCAGGTCAGGTGACCCAGCATTTGCCAAAACTTGTGATGACCTGACAGTCTGAGATCAGCGATGCATCAACATCTCATGTTCATGTATTGCCTAGGAGCCACCTAAGTGCCACCAAACCTTGGGCACATTTGCCAGCTGTATTCTGTATTCTAAAAACAGCTCGACGGGCAAAGGGGGTTAAACCAGATAATGAAGTGGTTGCTTTTATTCCCCCCCCTCCCGAGCTAGGTACACAGATACTCCAAAAACAAGTTATTTCCCCCTTATTAAGTGATGCTTTTATTCAGTCAACAAACATTAAGGACTATCTGTGCACAATCCACTGTCTTCGATGCTTCTAGGAAAACCAATTGGTGAATTGGGTGAGTCCAATCCTTAAGGAGCTCAATCGTTGCACTGGGCAGTGCACTGAGTGGTGTGTGTGTGTGTGTGTGTGTGTGTAAAGTCATATAATTACTAATGCATAATAATTCTCACACTAGCACTCTGTGGTCCATATTACCATGCCTATTTTGCAAGTTAAGATTTGTGCCTCTCAAAAACTTTGTTTCTGTGCTTGGGGTGCTGAGGAAAGAAAAAGAAGAATTCACACCATCACCTGTGTGACTTGGTGCCCAGTGCGCCCGCCCCGGGTTGCTCTGGTGAGGAAGGGAAAAGGGACACTGAAGACGGATGCACATTGCATAACGTGGCCACCAAAAGTCAAAACGTCGTTAATCACAACCATAAACTGGGTGTTTGGGCTGGTGGTCTTTTTACCAAGGCAATGCATCCAAGATCTCATGGAGGAGGCAACAGTAGATGGGGCTGCTATCTTGAACATCTTTGTTTGGTTTGGTTAGTGTCAGACCAACATCCCATCGCATTCTCTCCTGATGCTCTAGCCACGTGCTTCTCAATGGAGACACCCTAGCTCCAGGGAGGAGGCCATGACACAAGCCAGGACATTCAGCTTTCAGGATGATCATGGGACCTAAACCACAGGCATGAGAGCTGGCCCTAGGGTGTTGCTGGAAAGAGGTTCTCTTTCGCTGACGTCATCTTTGCCACGATGATGTAAAGTTGACTAAGGCAGAAACCAGCACAGGGGAAACTGGAGCCACGTAGAGAAAAAGGGTGGATCCTTACAAATATCATTTGTGTGGCTAGATCCAGCTCTGCCTGAAGCCAGCCCCTCGCTTAGGTGGTTACCTGAGGTCAAACTTAAACCTCTGTCACTTGCAGCCTAAAGATTCCAGGTGAATGCATCCTTGTACCTGGGACCGGATGCTGGCAGCTAGCAGTGTAGTCGGGGAGAGAGGAGGAAGGAGACCTGGGAGAGAGGCACACGGCTTCCGTTGGCTGAGAGGCCTGGCCTTTGAACAGTTGCTGGGAAAGTTGCTCTGAGTGTAAAGGAAGACAGACGCTGTATGTTCCTAAGCCACGCAGAGATCAGCATCCGAGTGTTATTCAAGCCTCAGCGTTTTGAATGGGTTTCCAGTTTAGCAGAATCAATTTGGTTCTTCCTCATTCAATTGAAGGCGATGGTTTGAACTCAGAGGAAAAAATTAATAGTCGCTCCCACCCTGTGAAAGCAGCAGCTGCCCTCTTGCCTTCTCTTAGCATCGACTCGGTGCCGAGCTTCCCCCGGAGGGCGAAGAGACGGGGAGAAAAGTAAATATAAGCGCATTTCCCTCTCGAGTCCACATGTGCCAGGGCTCCCGAGCTGAGTGCTTGGCTGATGGGTAGCCAAGTGTGTGGTTTTATAAAAGGCAGGGCGTGGGGGCAGCAATCCCACACCCGGGGCAGGGCAGGCGATTTCTAAACTTGAAGCTGCACTTTGAGGTGAGCCCTCGAACCTTTCCCAGGGATGGCCAAGTTAAAGCGTGCCATTGAACAAATCTGTTTCACGTCTGACCGCAGTAATGCTAGCTTCTCTCTCTCTGGGCACCTTCTCGGGGCCAGGCCCCCCTCCCATTTCCATTTCCTGACTATTTATTAAAAACAGCTCCCCATCTAATCCTTATGGCAAAGGGGGTGGTTGTGAGGATCAATTAGGGGCAAGTACCACACCTGGAAAGGGATGGGGCCAAACTATGCCAGAGGGAAGGAAGAGAGAGGAAGCCCAAAGCAGGCCGCCTGACGTCTGGAGACGCCGAGCCCCTGAGAAGCTTCCTTGGGGATTCCGTCAGCAACACCGAGGAACTGTCCCCGTCCCAGAAACACACACCTGAGCTTTTCTCTCTCTTTGCAAGCGATGTGGCCACTTGGGGAGTCTGGTCCTCTCCAATGAAAGACCCGGGCTGATCACACGCCATAAAAGGTGTGGCTCGCTCTCAGTCATTCCTGCCAAGGAGTGGCCATGAACCTGGGTGCGGATTGAAATAGGCTGATATCTAAGGAGAGAGCATCCTTTTGACCTGGCGTCTGTGACCATTCAACGCAGCCCGGAAATGGGCAGAGACACCGGCTTCTCTTTGGTCCTCTCTGCCCATCCTCTCCATGTCTCTCCTCCTTGCTCAATGCATTTTCCCAGGGCGCTGCAAACTTCCTTTCTTAGGGCTGTGAGTTTTTGAAATGACCTCCTTGGTTTTTCCTTTTACAGATTAATTGGAGTTGAAACTTTCTGCTCCATTGGAGAATATGGTTCTGTTTGTGCCAAGGTTGTTGGTACCCTTGTCCCCTAACTCTAGACAGCTTCGCCAGACTACAACTCTGGCTCTGCGTGATTTCTATATAAAGCAGATTTCGGATGGCGATTCATCGGAAGTCTACGACACTGTATATTTTATTTTTGTTTTTGTTGTTGTGAGTTGTTTGTTTTATCCCCTTTCTCTGGGTAGATTATGTCAGAGAGAAACACATGTCTGGGAAAGGGTTTGGCTTAGGTCTGGCGACCCTAAAAACCTCTAATCCCCCCTCCCTGTAATGAGTTTGAGACGTTGATGATTTGGTTTTCCCTAAGCCTTTCTGGGTGCCATCCAATCAATGTTTAATTTCCCAAACTGCCTCTTGGAGAAGATTTAGTTCCTTCTGTGTGTTTCACAGACAATCTTTGCTCTAAACTTTGCACAAAACAAGGGGGAAATGCTGATGTTTTCCTATTTATTTTTTTAAGAAAGAGGTTTTGAAAGTGAGGAAAAGGCCTGGCCGAGAGAGAGAGCTATGAGGAGCATGCTGGGGAGCCCAGCAGATGGAAATCAGGCCTTCCAGCCTCTTCTCCACCAGCCACAGTCACCTGTGACAACTTCCTTCCCACAGAGAGTCCCCACTCAATGCTGCCCTGCATCATATCAAGTTCCCCTTGTCTTTCCACATTTGCCTCTCTCTACCCAGCCCTCAGTGACCACCGGACATGGCCTTGGACTCCTTTTGTGAAGTCCTGGGCTTCAAGCCTGGCCCCTCCAAGGACATGTCATCCCTGAACCAAACTCAAGGCCACCACTTTCTTTATTTTCTGCTGAATCATATCTGTGTTTTCTTTCTCCTCAGTTACCTGGACAGATGGGACTTCTTAGAAACAACCAGAGTGTCTGGTATGACATATGCATTTAATACCCAAAAAACAATGCTTCAGTTGGTAAAAATGACCCATCCTTGGATTTTTAAAATAATTGTATTGGTTTGTAAAATACATGCATTCTCATATAAAGAAAATGTGTGTGATACAAAAACTGTAAGGAAAAATAATTAAGTTCCTAAAATGCTTTCATCTAAAAAATGACTCTTCATAGTTGGTTGATATCATTGCAAACACCCCTGCAGTGGGTACACCTTGACAAAAGGCTAGATGACTACACCCAGATGCACAGGTGGGAATCTAGTTGAAAGTGATTTCCAAAATTGGTTGCACTTATTATACAGACTACTTTTTAGGATTTAAAAAATAATTTTATCTATATATATAAAAAAGGCTAATATGCAAAGTGGCTCCTCGGGAGTTCAACAGGGGGACCAGGAGTTCCATTGCTCTTTATGATGTGTGCTGGCCACCAGGGGGTGGCTTAGAAGGAAGGAAGGCCCCAGCCAGCATCCTGGGAAGGGAGACCCTGGCTGGCAGCCGGAAGGCCCCAATTGGCCCTGATCGCCAGCTAGGCCTAGGGACCCTATCTGTGCATGAATTTTGTGCACCAGGCCTCTAGTTTGTATAATAAAGTAGAAAAAGCTGGTGTGAAATTGTAGTAATTGATGAACTACAAGTTAAATGTCTCTTCACAAATCTGGTTTGCCCTCAATGCCCAGATTTAGTTACAAAAAAGAAAAGTGAAATCAGTTGGAATTTGGAAATTATTGGAATTTTATTGTCTTTAAAATTCACCATAAATAAAACTTTTAATAATATGTATTGACTCTTTGCCATAATAGGTGGAGGTATTTGCAAAAAATATGTTTCTCTCACTTTCCATCCCACCCTTTGGGATTTTTTTAGTTATATTGTTGCTTTTGTATTTCCAAGTTTATAACATATATGTTTTATTCTGTGACCATAAATCCCACAGTTTATTATTCTGAGCTCAATATTCTAGCAGATTTAATTCCCAGTGCCAGCCCTTCTAATTTGTTTTCTCTATTTCTAAATTCTTTGTTTTAATCTCTCATTCTTCCCCCAAGAGCTCATTTCTAAAGTTCTTGAGTTTTTGAGATTTTTTGTGCATGACTCCTCTACATGAAGGATATTGGAGTATTTTGCTAAGAAGAAAATTATAGTTTATTAGAGGAAGAAATAGATTTAGAAATAGAATGTGCTGAACCAATAGATTCAGGGAGGAACTTTGAGGGAAGCAGAGAAGATGAGGAGGGAATGCCCCCAAATCTTTATAACCTAAGGATCCCATCCATGG
This sequence comes from Myotis brandtii, assembly GCF_000412655.1. Taxonomy (NCBI): domain Eukaryota; kingdom Metazoa; phylum Chordata; class Mammalia; order Chiroptera; family Vespertilionidae; genus Myotis; species Myotis brandtii. The sequence goes on along the minus strand of NW_005360391.1, from coordinate 48,109 downwards.
GTGATCCAAAGCAAGGTTGGCATGCAGGTGGGTGGAAAGGTAGACGTACCTGGCTAAGGTTGCATTTTTCAGACATTTTTGTTTCCTGGCTGGGTGCCCTTCCCTCATTTAAATTTCTTTACAAAGAAATACACTGCAAGGGAATGGGATAAACTGTACTATGGGCTGGGTGATAGCATCCCTCTGTTTACCTGGTGAGTATGTAAAGAATAGAGGCAATCTGATATAATATGTGATTCGATCAGTAGACCTAGCACCCTCTTGGAGGACAGCATGGGGATGGTTTTGGAAGGGACAAAGGTTGGGATATCAAAGGGATGAAATTGACCATATCACTCTGTGAATTAGGACCTACCAACATGCTCTCTAATAGGACCATGGCTAAAGCAAAGGGAATCCCAGGGTTGAGAGATGACAGAACCCTCATATGTGTGTTTGGCACACCAGTGGTTGTGATGGTTCCCTGACTTGACCTAATTCACTACATTTTGCTGCCAAGACCAGGACTCCACACCCATAAGCGTTAGGTGAGCATTGAATCTGGAGACATACATGGCTTCCCAAGACCCCAGGACACACTGCTTTCTGGTCTCATGAAAAACTGGTTTTGCTGTGAAGACACTTGGGGTGGCGCCGTGGCTCAAAGGGCATCTGTGGAGTGAACGGGGTCCCTCTGGCAGGTGGGATCCCTTGGCCTGGCCTGTGGGGATCGGGCTGAAACTGGCTCTCTGACATCCCCTGAGGGATCCTGGAGTGTGAGAGGGTACTTTGCAAAGTTGCCGTCATACAGGGTGTGGAATGCAAATGCAAGTGTGCAGTAAACCAGATTCTGGGCCGACAGTGCCCCAGCAACAACATAACCCACGGCCGAAGGTGGAATGGGCAGCCCTCCGAGGAATCAGGCTCCCTACTCTTTGATTTTGGTGTGTGTCACCTGAGAACAGCTGCTGCCAAGTCACTGCAGCTCGGCAACTCCTGCATTGAGTGTCTGCCCCCTGGTGGTCAATGTACATCATAGCTACTGGTTGGACGGACACTTAGCATATTAGCCTTTTACTAGAGGACTGGTACACAAAATTTGTACACGGGTAGGGTCTCTAGGCCTGGCCGGTGATCAGGGCCGATCTGTGGTGTGACCAGCAAGGCAATCAGGGGTCCCCCAATGGTACCTGCCTTGGCTGGCCTGGGGCCTGTGGGTTGGGGGCAGCTCTTGCGTTGAGCATCTGCCCCCTGGTGATCAGTGCACATCATGGTGACTGGTTGTTCTGTCATTCAGTTGATTTGCATATTAGGCTTTTATTTTATAGGATATATAGAGTTTTAGAGACAGAGGAAGGGAAAGAGAGAGAAACATCAGTTTGTTGTTCCACCTATCTATGCATTCATTGGTTGATTCTTGTGTTTGCCCTGACCAGGGATTGAACCTGCAACCTTGGTGTATTGGGATGATGTTCTAACCAACTAAGCCACCAGTCCAGGCCTCCCAACTGTGTGTTTTTAATCTCTAAATTCAAGTCTTTATGTAAATATAAAGTTTTCTTAGAGCACTGGCTGTTTTCCCGTGGCCCCCAGTGCTGACCTCTTGACCAGCCATGCTCCATGTCCACACACTGCCTCTCCCTCCTCCCACACAGCCACTGCTGGCCCTGTGGGGCCTCATCTTCCAGCTCACCCAGCAAAGGGACCGTACCCTTCCCAAGAGCGTGGCACATGCTGTTGTCTCTGTTTTAGTTGGGTTACTCTGCCATTTTCTGGTTGTTTTTAATGTACTTTATATCTCTGTAAGCATTTCATTTTGCTCTTGCATCCATTTTCCTGAGCTCTGCCATCTTTCTATTATCTTAACCATCTATTGTAGTCCTTTCTTGAATTTTTTCCGCAAAACACCAATTGTCTTCAATTTCCTCAAACTCTTTATTTGTTTCTAGGACAAATTCTTCATTATGTGCATATATCCTATATAATAAGAGCTTAATATGCTAAGTGTCCGGTCGGCCAGTCGGCCTTTCAACCAATCAAAGTGTAATATGCTAATGATATGCTAAGGCCGCTCAACCGCTCCCTATGATGTGCACTGACCACCAGGGGGCAGACAGTTGACTGGTCGACCAGTCGCTATGATGTGCATTGACCACCAGGGGGTGGATGCTCTGACCGGTAGGTTAGCTTGCTGCTGGGGTCCGGCTGATCTGGACTGAGCGAAGACAGGCCAGACATGCCTTGGAGCCCTCCCGCAATCCCTCCGCAGCTGGCCCTCCTGAGTCCCTCCCCAGCCCCGATCGTGCACTGGTGGGGTCCCTCGGCCTGGCCTACGACCTCTCACAATCCGAGATCCCTCAGGGGATGTTGGAGAGCTGGTTTCGGCCTGACAACGGAATGACCAGTCACTATGATGTGCACTGACCACCAGGGGGCAGACACTCAATGCAGGTACCACCCTGTGATGGTAAGTGCACTTGCATAGGGGTAGCGAGGCTCAGCCAGAAGCTGGGCTCATGGCTGGTGAGCGCAGTGGCAGTGGTGGGAGCCTCTCCTGCCTCTGCAGCAGTGCCAAGGATGTCAGACATCCCTTGAGGGCTCCCGGACTGCGAGAGGGTGCCAGCTGGGCTGAGGAAACCCCCTCAAGTGCAAAATTTCATGCACCGGGCCTCTAGTATATATATAAATATATATAAAAGCCTAAGCGACTGAATGACCAAACTACTGAACAACCGAACAACTGGTCTACCAGTCACAATGATGAGCACTGACCACCAGAGGACAGATGCTCAATGCACAAGATTGGGCTCCCTCCTGTCTGGATTGGGCCTGCGGGGATCAGGCCTGACTATCCGACATCCCTTGAGGGGTCCTGGATTGTGAGAGAGTGCAGGTCAGGCCGAGGGACCCCAAGGGTGCACGAATCTGTGCACTGAGCCTCTAGTATATATACATGAGAGAGAAGAGAGAGAGATATATATAGATATAATATGTACATTATATCTATATATGTATTTTAACCTGATGTGTCCTCATTTCTGTCCCTCTTTTCTTTCATCATAATTTTTGAAAGCCCTGCTATTTGCTTCCTGGTATTTACTCATCTTCAGATAGAAGCAGCATTGCTTTCTGGACTAACATTTTGTTGAAAGCATCAGTTTCTTGCATTCAGGTGCCTCCTGAGCATCCCACGAAGAAGCCCTGGACCACAGCTGCTTGTGCTATGATATGTTGACTGTGGCTTCCTCTCTCTTCAGAACCTTACCTGATTCTCACCCCTGTTCCTTGGCCAGGAGACAGAAACGCAGAAAATCGAGAGGGCACTCCAGTACTTCTCTTTCAGCTCCGTCTACCTTGACATCTCGAGGCACAAGACTCAGTGAAGAGAAACATCCCTGTCCTGTGTTATCTGCCCCCCTCCGTGTCTAATCCTCAGCTCTAGCTGCAAGCATCCTGGGAGGGCACACTCAGGACTGTGAGAGCAATTGTTCCAGGGCCTCTGGAGCAAACTGCCTTGTGCCCCAGGTCTGAGGAGGTCTGTCCTTCCACACCGGGGCTCAAGTTTCATTGTATTTGGCAGAAAGTCTTCATAGTTTGTGGTTTGGGGTTGTGGCCATTTCCTTGTTGCTTTGAAAATGCTGTTCTCCTTCTTACTCTAATTCCTGTGTGTGTGTGTGTGTGTGTGTGTGTGTGTGTGTGTGTGTGTGTTTGTCTGCTTCTCAGAAGAAAGGCATTTTAGCTGGAATTAGATCCTCTGATCACGTTTGCTTAACGGTTACAGAATGTATACATGGTTTTTTATGTTTTGGAGACACAGGAGAGAAAACAAACATTACAATAGTGATGTTGAGTTAACTGATACCTGTTCTATGTTCTGTAGAGACATGCAGGCAGAGAAAATTCGAAGGGGGCAGAAACGCTATAGTGATAGCTCAGTGCCCAGTATTTAATGCATTGCCCAATCGTCAAGTTCATCTTGAGAGGTGTTTTTATTATATCTATTTTAAATTTTTATTATTTCTTGGTTTTTAAAAAAAACTTCCTTGGGCTGTTGGATTCCCAGGTTGCTCAGCCAGCACAGTCTGCTCCTGTCCCTGACCCTTACAGCTCACAGGGGTAGGGCTCGGAGCAGAAGGAAGACACGGGCTTCCTAAACCTGGCTGTCCTTTCGGCTCTAGGGTTGCGGGTCGTCCCGTAACGTTTTTTCAGGCTCCGTTCATGTGAAATGGGGATTTGTGTCCATTGAAGGCGACTGCATGTGAGAAAGAGGTTTTTGAACTGCAAGGCCAGTTGCCAGGGGAAGTGGCCAGAGACCAGGTGGGAGTCCGGGAGACACAACCTCCACTAAGACCGTCTCTCCTTAGCTGTGAGCTGCTGTCCTCGCTGACCCCCAATGCCCCCGGCACTCGCTTCATGCAGCGTTATTGAAAAGCTTCAGGGAGATGGTCCCACAAGTGGAGTGCTTGGCGGCAGTGATGGGAAAATTACTGAAACTCAGTTAACCACTGGCCTCTTTCTACTTGCCTGCTAGTGTCTTTTCTCATGAAGGAATTAAGCGACCTATGGTGGCCACATGCAGAGGGACCCTGACGTGCCCTCTCCCCTGCCCCTGCCAATCAGGGACAATCACCTTCTTGTTTGCTCAGTACTTTCTATGTAACTCCTGCCCGTGGAGCCACCAACACTAAGAAGCTAAACACGAAGGTGGGTGCAAGGTGGACTCTGCCTGGACTCCCGCCCTCGGGGTCCTGCTCTCCTTCTCTCACCTGGGGGGTCTTTGCTGGGAGAGACCCTGCATCTCGTCTCTGGAAGTGCATGAGTCCCATGCACTGAAGGGTTCCCCTCGACAGCCCTACCCCTGGTCTGCTCTGGCCCCAGAACCTAGCCCCGATCTTGCCCTAGCTACCCTCGCCATCACTGTCCCCAGGTACCGCTCCTCGGGCTTACACAGAACATGGCCTAAGCCAAGCAAAGCATTGCCAGCTCTGCAGCCCCGCTTCCACCCTGTGACATACGAGGACTGGGCTGGATTGGCTAGGGCAGTGGTCGGCAAACTGGCCCCTTGAGTGTGGCTCTTCCATAAAATACCACGTACAGTGTGATTGATACTTTGTGGCCCATGCCATGGTGCCAAAGAGCCGCATGTGGCTCGCGGGCAACGGTTTGCTGACCACTGGGCTAGGGTGACTCTAGGACCCAAGAGGACAAATGCATGAGAAAGATTTTCCGTTGTTTCCTGGGCCAATGAGGGAGGACCCATGCGGCCTGGGAGGGTCCAGCCTGCCAGCAGGACTGCAGGTCCCTTCGTCCCTTCACGTCCCTTCACACCCCTTCCCTGTCAATCAATGACACTGGATGAAAGAGGTGTTTTTCTGCTTTTTGGAAAACTCAGTGCCGAATGCTATTCCTCGTGCACAGGTGGGTGTGGGACGGGTGCGGACTGGAGGGATCAGAGCCCTGGCCCCTGTGTGTTTGATGCGAGCGGGAAATGGATCATGGGTGTGGGAAGGGGCGTGGGGCATCCTGTACTTCTCCAAGAGAGAGAGCGTCTGTGGATGATGTGAGTGAAGCAGAGGACAGCCTTTCTCCGAGGGAGAGAAGAGGCATCATTAAGAGCAGTAAGAGCTGCTGCCCAGCTGGCTCGCTCTCCGAGCACAGAGAGCAGTTACTGTAAGGAAGTGCTGCCTGGGCCAGCAGCCTTATCAGTGAATAATTTCCTGAAAGGAAGCGAGTCTTTGGAGACCGTCCGCTGTATTTGATCTCCGTGCCTGCACAAGGCGCGCGGGACTGTCTTTGATTCAAAGGAAGAGAGATAATTGTTTCCCAAACAGACTCTCGCTGGAGAGCGGCTCCTTCCCTCTGCGGTGACCCCGCGCCGGCAGCCTGGGGTCTGCCCCAGACAATTTTCTTGTTTTGCTAGGGAACAAATTGCTCTTTTGGGTAATTCCCAGCAAGTTTGCCAAGTTACAGCCATCCCAGGGGAGCCACGGGGGGAAATGCTCTCTCCGAATCCCCTCTCCAGCCCTTTGAAAAGGAAAGCAAGCGGGTCATTTTTTTTTTTTAAGAATTTCAAAAAAAAGCAGCTAATTCTGAGTGACCTATTCCATCTTGCAAGAGGCCTGGTTCCTAGAGCTGGTCTGATGCTAGGGAACCACTGTCCCAGGCAAGTCTGTAGGCATGTGATGAAGTCATCGAAGATGGGCAGCAAAAGAGGACAAGGCCACAGAGAAGTTGAGAGCCTTTAACTTTCAAAAGATAGGCTGGTGGAAGTGTGTGTGTGTGTGTGGGGGGGATGAACCAGCTGGGATTTTGCTCTCAGGAATGACCGAATGAAATCGGGAGCTTGGTGTCACATGCGGGCCCCGGGCCACACTGCCTGTGGACAGTCCAGTCTGCCCCTCATCGGCTGTGTGACTTCCAGCAAGTTCCTTACGCTTTCTGTGCCCTGTCCCTGTGAAATCAGATGAATAGCAATGCCTACATTATGTTGTTATCAAATTTTAAATACATGTTTAAATAAAAATGTTTAAATAAATAAGAAAATATATGCTTTTATATAGGTAGGTGCTCGTGTTACAGATAATCTATCTGCATGGCCTTGAACAGTGCCAGGTTCATCATAATTGTCAGCTATTAGCTGGTGATGCTTTAAGTAAGTTAATGACCGATCGTTTTATAGGGAAGCCAAGATATTTAGCATTTGTCAGTGGTTCTTTCCTTCTGATCTTCCCCTGTAGGATGTTTTTAAAAATCCAACCTTACAGAACAGGGCAAAGAGAGATGAAGTGCTAAGTTTAGAAGCGGACAAAAAAGGAGTGATTCCCACTGCGAAGGGGTAGAAGCCACGGCACCGGGCTCCCCGGAGAAGCGGTGTTGTTTACGGTATGTGTTTAAAATAATATTCCTGCTCAGCGGGCCGCCCCTCGGGACCAGGCAATTTCAACAGTAACAGAGGATTAATTAACGCTGGTCCCCTGGTGGGATTGGTGATTCCAGGTGGAGCAGGGGGCCCCCACGCCACACCAGGAAGGGGACAGCCTGCTGGGAGTAATCGGTGTGGCCCAAGGGCAGGGGGACACTTCTGCCCCTTCTGTGTGATTTTGATCACTGTCTTAATTCCCCTCCTCTGAAGGCAAGAGAGGGGACAAATGAATACAGAGGGCAGAGCCTCCCAAAGCCGGCCCCAGGAAGGGTGGCCTCCGTGGCCTCCTTAGGCAGGGCCCCTGTGCTCACACCTGGTGGGCGTCTCTGCAGGTATGTCCGGGCTGTGAGGGCTGAGCTGCTTTCATTTGCAAGGACAGACACAAAGACACAGCCTGAGACAGGCGGTGAGCTGGCTGGGGCCCCAGTGGCTGCAGAAGGGAGAGAGACAGAGCGGGCTCCTTGCGCCCCAGGGATGGGCGAGGCAAGCTTACCACCAGAGGCTCTGCGGCCTCAAGCGGCCGGGCCTCGGGCTACCAGACCTGCCCCATTCCAGCCACCTTCCACCTGCTCAAGGTGTGGCCTCTAAACCAGATACGTGACCAAAAATGGACTCCATGGGGCCTGTGACCAGACTGGAAATTGCATGCAAAAGTGTGGGAAAAGAAAAAGTCCACAGCTCCCCAGCCCCCGGAGGTGAAGTGCCACTGCTCTACGGGGTCCCCAGTCCTTTTAGGCAAAAGCCCCAGCTCCTTGCCAGGACATGCAAGATGTCCGATGACCACCCCCCTCTTGGCATTTCTCTCCCCCTCCCTCCCTGGAGCCCGCCCTGTGCATATGGTTTGCACCACAGTCGGCTCCTCGATGCTCTGCCACAGCCGGTCTCTGCTCCTCTCCCAGGAAACTCCCCACTCAGATAAAATCCGTTAGGGCGGTGTCTCTCTGGGACAGCGTGATTCCACACCATAGCCACTAGCCGTATGTGGCCATTCAAATGGAAATGAATTAAAATGCCATCAGCTCCCCAAAACTTGAAATCATTTATATGCAAAGATATATGCACCCCTATGCTCATTGCAGCATCATTCACGGTGACCAAGACATGGAGATAGCCAAAGTGCCCTGTGGTAGAGGGCTGCCTGAGGAGACGTGGTGCATGTGCACAGTGGCATACTACCCGGCCATGAGAAAGGAGGAAACATCGCCACTTGGAGTAACAGGGATGTGCCTTGAGGACATTATTCGAAGTGAAATAAGTCAGAAAAAGCTAAGAACCATATGATTTCACTCATATGTGGGATAGAAAGCGGAAACTCATGAACACAAACAGCAGTGTGGTGGTTGCCAGGGAGAGGGGGTGGGGGGAGAAGGGAGTCCTAATATAAGGTGATAGGAGATGTGACTTTGGGTGGTGGGCACATGGTACAATATACAGATCTTGTAACATAGAAACCCACACATGAAACCCATATGTTCATGTTGATCAATGTCACCCCAATAAAATTTAATTAAAAAAAGAAAATGAAATACATTAAAAGCAGGCATTCGCTTCCTTGGCCGCAGTGGCACCCCTGGAGTGCTCCATGGCACACGTGGCTGTGGCTGTCGTGTTGTCCTGTGTCTTCCATGCCGTGGTATAGAACGGATATACTGTACGTGGGCAGGACAAGGCATCAAACATTCCCACGGCAGGCCTTGCTAGGAGCTTGGAGACGCCCCGTTGCTGACGCCTGGAGCCCCAGAATCCATTCCGGTCCTGCTGGCTTTCCCTCCTTCTGGTCCCTCCTCCATTAGATTCCCTGGGATTCTAGGGAAACCAGCCCTCCGTTCACCTGGAGGGTGGCCAGGAGTTATTGGATGACCTTTTGGCCAGGAGGGGAGAGAGCAGGAGAGGGAGGAGCCTGCACCCCCGTCCCTGGGGGTTGTCATCTCCTGTGCTGTTGGATGGACAGGTGCAGGCCTCGGCTCCTTGGGGGCAGGCACATGTCAGGGTGGGGCTAGAGGTGGGTGGCGAGACCCTAGAGTAAACCTGCCTTCTGAGGCTATGAAGTCAGGCCCAGGGGCAGGAGATTATAGGAGAAAAAAACGTCTCCTGGAAGAAAAATGGGTGACTTTTAAAACAAGTTCAAAGAGTGTTTTCCAAGCCCGCAGCATGGGGCGCACTGGCTGAGGGGCCGAGGGGCGGAGGGGCTTTGTCTCAGCGCCAGCCGCCACCCACCCGCGGGCCTTCGGCAAGTGGCTGCCCTCTCTCTGGGCCAGCACTTGCCCCAGCTGCTTGCTGCAGGTACAGACAAGATCCCCTGGGAGCCGTGTTCTGGAGGAGGCGCCCAAGGCTGGCCATCTGCCCCTCTGGAAGCTCTGAGGGTGCGCAGTTGGCAAATCCACCGAAGGCCCGTGGTTCAGGGGTGCAGTGCGCTCAGCTGAAGGCTCTTTGCGGAGCCCAGCTGACATCATCCCACACCCACCTCCAGCCCCTTTAGTGACATACAGGAGGCACGGGTCTCTCAGCCTAAACCCGCTGGAAGAAAGGCGTCACCAGGGAGTTTGGTGTTATCTCAACCTCATGCTGATGTTTATTTCAGATTTTCCCACATGGCCACAGCGTGTGGGTGATGGAAGGCCAGCCAGTTATAAATGGAGTAATAATAGCTCACAGTACCAAGGCTTGCACAGGCCTCCTGCAGACACGTGCCTTCCCAGACATTCCCTCCTCTGATGCTCTCCACTCGCTGGGGAGGGTAGTACCAAGTGGAAACTGTTGGTGTGAACAGGACAAGTGAAGAGGTGAGACCCTCGCTCTGTCCTCAGTGCATGTGGCTGGGCTGGGTCTCAGCACAGGGCTCCGGGCGGGCATGTGGCCTCGCTGGGCAGCTCGGCCCGCTCTGGCGAGGCCACACTGGGGGCAGGGAGAGCAGGTGCAGACAGGACTCTCTGGGAAGCTGCCTGGCGTCCCCGCAGCTGGCTGGGCTGGCAGGTCGTCTGCCACTGTAAACATCCGCTCTTGGACCACGCAGAGGTGTTGAGAGCACAGGAGACGAACCTGTGTCTTTCCTTTTCCAGGTGAAGCAAGAACTCGCTTTACCTCCTCAGGCAACCTTGCCCCTCTGCACCAGGAGACCAGGGCTCCGCCCACAGGCTTGTTCTAGAACACCAGCACCGCACACAGTAGGTCCTCAAACTCTACCACGCTTCCTCCTCTGCATTTTTCCTTTGCTGTGCAGGCTGCAGGGATGGCTAGAAAGAGGCAGAGGTGGACAAGCTGCTTGTTCACGCCCTGCAGGGAGGGTCCAGGCTGGAATTGGATGCTCCCCAGAAGTGTGACACCATGTTTGTCTGGTCAAGGTGCCCGAGTGGAGGATGGAGGACGGGGAAGGCTGGCCAGTGCTGTGACCAGCTGCTCCGAGGCCCCAGGGTCTGAGCCCTGAGCTTTCTCCCCTGTCCCATTTCTGTTTCGGGAAAACCACTCCATCTACCTGCCCTCTCCAACCCTCCGTCCACCCACGGGGTCCTGCTCGTCCCTCGGCAGGTGGGGCGGGGGCGCTCCTGGTCGCTGAGGAGTGTGGGGCGGGCTCGCCTGTATTTGGAGAGGGTGACTCAGGCCTTTTGCATAATTTAGCAAGAACAACATGAACTCACTGTTCCCCAGCTGGCATCCTGCTCTCCATTCTGCGTGGATTCCCAAGAGATGGGGAACAAAGCCACCCCAGTGCCCCGGGACAGGGCAAGGCCCACAGTGAGCCGGGCCCAACAGTGCCCGCCCTGGGAGGGAGAGCAGCTGCTAGGATCTGTGCCTCTGTGGGTGACTGACCTGTCACCCTTTTCCTGTACCTACTAGAGAGGAGTCCACGGGGGCCCAGGAGCCATGGGTGCTGTGACCTGAGATTGGAGAGCACACCTGGAAATTAGAGGGGATCTATTTCTTAATCTTTCATATGGCTTCATGTAAAGCATCGGCGACCCATCCAATCGAAAGCAACTTGGCACCCGCAGTGTTAAAGGAATCAGCCAAGTCCTCACTTCTGTGGGAGCAAGATCCCCCAGCACGTGGGCACGGAGTCCGGGGTCCCTCCGGGGAAGGAGAATGTCTTCCTGAGGGTTTGTGTGTTCCTTCGTCTCCTTGATCAGTCACATGACCCCCCTGCCAATAGTAACAAGCACAGTGATGGGTGCTATTGGGCTCCGCCAGAGTCAGGCACTTACCTGTCCAGACACCTTCCTGCTCTCACTTAACCTTCAGCGGGTCCAAGAGGCCACTGTGATGCTTGTGACCATTTACAAGGAGGTGACCCTGACTCAGAGGAGGAGACACTTGCCCAGGCCGACCCTCCCAGCAAAGGTAGAGCCCAGCCCTGGGGGACCTGGAAGCCATGGGCAGCTGCTGTGTCCTCCGGCCTCTCTCCCCCCAAAGTATCTGAGTTCAGGGCCAGGCTGAGATGTGCCCTTCCTATGGTCAGCTGATCCCGCAATGCAGACCCTCCCAATGTCATGAGCATGCCATGCCAGGCCTCCTCTGTGCTACCCTACATCCTCCTGCACCAGGGCCAACCCTCCTGACCCTGAGGCTGCGAGCATGCCCAGCCAGGCTGCTCCCAGGACTGCTTCCTGTGGGGCCCTGGACGTCTCCCCCAGGGGCCCGGAAGGCAGGGGTGGCACTAAAGGAGGTGAGTGGGGAGGAGCGGCGGGGCCCAAAGCAAGGTATTTCACAGGGTCTCCACCTGCAGCCATGAGCACCTGCATTTTAAGGTGAGACAGAAGCATTAAGGATTGAGAAACGCAAAGTCACCAGGGAAGCAAAAATGAGAGTAGACGTTGTTTTGGACGTCCATTTGGTCAATGTGTTCATTGGGAAAGCACACCTTGGTACCTGAGTTTATTACTGAACAGATAAGCCCCATCATCACCGGTGGGATTGGCCTCGCGCACACACCCTTCTTCCTTTGTCCCTTCGGTTAAGACTGATTTCTCAGCCACACGGTCAGATGGAATGTGTATAAGGCGATAGCTCCATGTGCACATGGAGGGTCCGCCCCCTCCCATTCGTTTACATGGTGATACAAGCTGCTGTGGTCTCCGCCGATTGGTCTTGTGAGCATCACCTTTCCCCCACGCCTCCCACCTTCCCTCACAGCGGTGTGTTTCCCTACAGTGCCCCACCCCAGACATGCTGCTTTCAGGCTTCTGCGCCATTACTCATCTGTTCGTTCCGCTTGGCAAATCATCCTCTCATGTTTAAGACAAGGACCCCCCCAAGAATGCCACCTATGACCCCCCGACAAAGCCCACCCTTTCCCCAAAAAAGCTCCCTGGCTCCCCTCTCCACCACTATGCCTGGACTTCTGTCTCTGAGCTGTCTCTACCTCTATCACAATGGTGTCCTGGGACTGTGTTCCTTTCCAGAGGCACCAGGGGAAAGGCTGCCTCCTGGCCCTTACGTTCCTGAAGGCCTCCCACCTTCCTGGCCAGAGGTGCCTCCCTGCTCCGTCAAGGCCAGAATGATGGCATCTTGTTGACCCTGCTTCCCTCCCTCTGCCCACACTCTGAGGTTACTGAGTTTAAGGACCCTCCTGGCACACTTAGCGCCCAACCAGATAACCCAAGATAATCTCCCCCTCTCAAGGTCTTTAACTTTACACCCGCCAAGTCCTCCTTTCCACCAAAGGGGACCTAGTCACCAGTCCCGCTAGGATGGGGGCATCGTTAGGGAACCACGACTCTTCCCATCACGGAGGGTCATCACGGAGACTCAGTGGCTGTTTCCACACAGCGGCTCCCTGGGCAGCACCCCCCTGCCTGCTCCTCCTTGCTCAGCGGATGGCACACAGGCACATACAGGAGCACCCTTGCCCCTCCTACAGGGCTGCTTTGTGATGACTCAGAAGCAGCTCTCCCATCCTCAGGTCATACCTCCACTCCTGTAGCTGCTTCCGCGTGGGTCCCCCCTACACGAGACCTTGTCCATCTCCACATTCACCCTGGACTCCCCGGCCCCGTGCCTTCATTCACTCCGGTCTCTTTTTCGTAATGCCCGCCCCCTTTCTTAATTATATATTCCAAATTCCACCTGTTCCTTGATGCTTACCGTAAATGGCACCTCCTCTAAGGAGCCTTTCAGGGGTTATCCTAATGGGAGAGGGATTTTTCTAAGTCAGGCATTGATAAACTATGGCCCATAGACCAAGCCCACCGTCACCTGTTTCGGGAACGAGAAGGTATTAGAGCCCAGGAAGGCCCCTTCTTCTCTGTATCGTCTATAGCTGCTCTCATGCAATGACAGCCAAGTTAAGATGCATCCATGCTACTTGACAGGCGCGTGAGTGTGTATTTGTGCACACATGTGCATGTATATGCACATGTTGGGTGAATGGACAAAGGGAAGCGTCTGCAGGCACTTGGCAACCAGGTGATCTTGCATCCTCTCTACTTAAGTCATGAGGGTTAACTCACAGACACAAAACAATCTTGAACCCATGTCTGGTACAAAGTGAGCTCTGAAAGTAATATTATTCTTGTCATTGATATTCGCTGCCATAGAACTCTACTCCTACCTCTACTCCTGCCCCAGACATCCGTCCAGTAAGTCTAGTGGTAAATTACAACGGGGCACATGCTCACAGGCCTCACCGCCATCCCAACACCAGGCTCTGCTGAGTCCCAGCACACAGGCTGCTCCCGCCAGTGTGGCCCACACACGTGCTGTTTACATTTTCTGTTTTAGGTGACAACTGTTGCTCTCTCACAGAAACAACATTTAAACTGGCTGCCAAGTTACATCTCTTCATCCAATGAGCCTTTTCCCGCACAGTGTGGTGTCTCTCCTTTGTCCTATATTTTTTAATATACCTTTATTAATGATTTCAGAGAGAAAGGGAGAGGGAGAGAGAGATAGAAGCATCAATGAGAAGAGAGAATCATTGATCAGCTGCCTCCTTCATGCCCCACACTGGGGATCGAGCCAGCAACCCGGGCATGTGCCCTGACCTGAACCATGACCTCCTGGTTCATAGGTCGATGCTCAGCCACTGAGCCACACCCGAGAGCATCTCCTTCGTCCTTTAATGCAGGCGGAGAGGAGTAGGATGGTTCATTTCATTTCATTAGCAATCATGACAGGAGCAGATGCCCTCTGCACAGCCCTGTCACAGGCACTTGCCACCATCACAAGCGGTGAGGATCGATGCCCCACCTGTGTTGATGGAATTGTGGCTCAGAGAGGCTGTGTGATTTGTTCAAAACCACAGAGCTGGAGAGTGACTGAATGAGTCCTATGCCCTCATTGTCTCAATCTCAGCCCAGGCTCTCTCAGATACTTCGAGGGGCTTCTGGTACTGCTTGAATTGTGTGTAGGGCTACATATGCATTTAGATGTGAAAACAAATCCCATCCGTGTTCCATGCGATTGCAATGAACCATGGCGTGGCTGTGGGGACTGTGTGTAGGTGGGGATCTGAGGGTGAGGCCTAGGGATCGCCATTCCTGATGTGAGCTTCGGCAGCGGCTTAGGCGCTGGAGAGTTCTCTACTGGAAAGAGGAGGGGATGCCAGGAGCTCAGCAGATGGGCTGTGTGCCTGCCCCGGAAAAGCACAGCGTTGTATGGGAGTCCGCTGGGGTTTTCCCCGAGTAGCTGCACAGCCCATAGGAGGAAATTAAGTAGCTAAAACCTTTCCAAGAGTTGGCTTCCGCGCAAAGATTGCCACTTGGTTGTTTGTTGGCATCTCTCCTCCTGCCCCGGAAGCCACCCGAGCCTGCCCCGCCCCTGGTCCCTGCCTGGCCCTGGTCAGGTCTCCAAAGGACATGCCACAGGCATCACTGTGCTCCCGGCCCTGAGCACCGCCGCCTGCTCTCCGAGTCGCGGTTTCCAGGAGGCATTCTGTGGTGTCATTGTCTGTGATTGTGCTGTTGCTGTGTTTTTCTCACCGAAGAGAGAAAATTAACATTTGTTCCTCTGAACTATCTCTTCTCCATCTGGAATCAATGGGGGGCCCTCAGCGGATGCCCCCTGAGGACGGGCTGATGTTTATAAGATCATAGTCCTGGGGGGACAGGCTGGCTGTGGAGGCTGGTAATGGGAGAAGAACCTCTGCTCTCCAGGGCACCCGCTGGAGCCCAGCCCGGGCCGTAATGACGGGAACTTTCCAGCAGCAGGAGGCTCACTCTGCGAAATGAGTGAGGGCTGAGTCCACAGTAGACTGCTACACCTCCTTTCCAAGAGTCGGCTGCTTCAGATTCAATGTCAGGATTTCCATGTCAATGCCAGGAGGCACAGGGCCTCCAGGAGATGCCGGCCCTAGTGAGCTTGGCATGGATGAGATGCAGGAGAAATGGGAACACGTTTCTCCCTGGTAGAAAGGACCTACTATGTGCCACACGCTGTGGTAGGACAGAGAACACATTGCTCATTTGGACCCTCAGAGAGTTTTGCTGAAGCAGGTAGTGGTACCCTCCTTGCTACAGATGAAGAAACTAAAAATCAGAGAGGTTGAGCAGTTTGCCCAAGGTTGCACAGGGAACACCCCTTTCTGATGACAGAAGCTGTCGTCTTTCCAGTGCTTCCCAGCAAGACGGAGTCTACTGTGCTGAATGGAATCATCTTGCCCATGGTGGGATAGCACATGCACAAACACACACACCAACACACATGCACATGCATGCGCGCGTGCACACACACACACACACACACAAACACTGCCAAGGTCAATAGCAGCATTCAGCATTCAAACCATGCCATACAAATTACCACAACATGATCACAGGTTCATGGCTCATAGCAGGGTTTAGCAATTGTTTTTTCCTGAAAGGGGCCAGAAAAGGGTCAGTAGTTTTCACTCTGCTGGCCACACTATCTCTGTCCCAGCATCTTAACTTGGCTGTCAGAGCATGAGAGCAGCTGTAGACGATACAGAGAAGAAGGGGCCTTCCTGGGCTCTAATACCTTCCCGTTCCCGAAACAGGTGACGGGTGGGCTTGGTCTACGGGCCATAGTTTATCAATGCCCAGCTTAGAAAAATCCTTCTCCCGTTAGGATAACCCCTCAGAGGCTCCCTAGAGGAGGTGCCTCAAGGAATATGTGGAATTTGGGATATGTAATTAAGAAAGGGGGCAGGCATTACGAAAAAGAGGCTGGAGTGAATGAAGGCACAGGGAAGGGGAGTCCAGGGTGAATGTGGAGATGGACAAGGTGTCATGCGGGTTAAATCCACATGGGGGCAGCTACAGGAGTGGAGGTATGACCCGAGGATGGGAGAGCTGCTTCTGAGTTATCACAAAGCATCTCTGTAGGAGGGGCAATGGTGCTCCCATACGTGCCGTTGTGCCATCCGCTGAGCAAGGAGGAGCAGGCAGGGAGGTGCTGCCCAGGGAGCCGCTGTGTGGAGACAGCCACTGAGTCTCTGTGATGACCCACTGCGATGGGAAGAATCGTGGTTCCCTAACGATGCCCCGTCCTAGCGGGACTGGTGACTAGGTTCCCTTTGGTGGAAAGGAGGACTTGGCGGGTGTAAAGTTAAAGACCTTGAGAGGGGGAGATTATCTTGGGTTATCTGGTTGGGCGCTAAGTGTGCCAGGAGGGTCCTTAAACTCTGTAACCTCGGAGTGTGGGCAGAGGGAGGTAAGGAGGGTCAGCAAGATGCCATCATTCTGGCCTTGAAGGAGCAGGGAGGCACCTCTGGCCAGGAAGGTGGGAGGCCTTCAGGAACTGGAAGGGCCAGAAGGCAGCCTTTCCCCTGGTGCCTCCGGAAAGGAACACAGTCCCACCAGCCCCTGGATCTAGCTCAGTGAGACCCACGTCACACTTGTCCCACAGGACTGTGGGAATATACCTCTGTGCTGCTTCCAGCCACCCAGTTAATGGTGATTGGTTAAAATAGTGACAGATGACAAATACAAATGGCCACTCTTTTTAAAAATATATTTTTTTATTGATTTCAGAGAGGAAGGGAGAGGGAGAGAAAGAGAGAGAAACATCAATGATGAGAGTGAATCATTGATCGGCTGCCTCCTGCACTCCCCACACTGTGGACCAAGCCTGCAACCTGGGCATGTGTCCTGACAAGGAATTGAACCATGACCTCCTGGCTCATAGATTGATGCTCAACCACTGAGCCACGCCAGCTGGAACAAATGCTCATGCTTTCCCTAGCCCCACAGACAAACCAACAAGCCCATGAAAGAGCAGGAGACTGCCCAGCCATGGCCTTGGGGCGGCATACTGCATACAGCCCCATCACCCACCACATGGACAGTTTCCAGAAGGAAGCAATGAAGAAAGGCCTTGCGGGGATGGAGATATGAGCTTAGCCACCTCACTTGGTTTAGGGCAAGGAACATTGACTTCTTTTAGGACACGATGTTTACATAACCTGCCCCGGATCCTGAAAGGCAGCATGGGATAAGGGCACATGCGTCTCACAGACCTGGTTCAGAGCCCATGACTTGTCTCTCCCAGCCTCTTTTCTCTGCACTGCAAACCTATCAAGTTCCTTGCAGAACCAGGAACCCAGCCCACTGTTTCTTTTTTTAGATTTTTCTTAGGTTGGAGTGCTTAGAGTGTCCAGCTCGTCTACACCTCTCGAGCACCTGGGTACCATCGGCTGATCTTTCCAGACTTAGTAAGAAGCTCAGCTCTGCCAGGAAGCCCTCAGTGGCCCTTCCTTGCTCCCACTGAGGGCGCCAAGATGAACTGGAGGACCTCACTGGGCCCCTGAGAGACCCGGCGGGGTCCTCTTCCCACATTCCCGTGTCCTTTCTTAATTCTTATATGGACTACCTATCACCCCATGTTATAACGTCAAGAACTGCCTGGTCACACTCTACTTTCACTACTGTAAACACAGACTTTGATACTTAAAAAGTGCTTTGAGATATTTGGGGGGAGAGAGAGAGAGAGAGGAGGGAAAGGTGGGATGGAGGGAGAAAGAGAAGGCAAGAAGGTAAAAAGAAAACAGAAATCAGAGCTGTAGTTGCCTAGCTAATCCGCATCGTTTTTACACTCATGTTAACACGCATATAAATGTTGGGGATCCCCGTCGCTCAATTCAAGTTTGCAAAGCTCTGGTCTTTCATATGATGATGTCATTTAAGAGGAAATCGCTACATTTTTTAAAGAGGAGCCAGACCGAATACTGAGAAGTGTATAATGGGAGGGAGAATAATAAAATCCAGAAAGCAATTACCACAAGTGCAATGTTCGCCTCCCCCAGCACACACACATCAAAAAGGCTCTGCTTTTGCTGAATCTGCAGTAGCTAAAGTCATTAATTAAAACCATGAATATTTTCAAATCCACTTTCACCAGAATATTTAACCATGCTAATTGGTCTATTATACAAACTCCAAAATAATAATAATAATAACAATAAATAAATCAAGTGGAAAAAGAAAAGGTAGGTAGACCTATCCTTCTAACCACTAAGAACATTTTAGACTGATGAACAAGAAAAGAACAAAAGAAAGACAGGAAACTTCCAAAGTCGTCGAACCAGTTGGTTGTGGTCTGTCAGGGAAAACACTTCTCTTCTGTGCGAGTGTGGAGGCCTCTCCTGGTGTGGTCCAGGGCGCTCTCCAGCGTTCACCATGCCCACGGTTTCAGGCTTCCTGTCCACCATCTTCCTTCCCAAGTTCACTGTTTGCTGCAGGAATGAAGCCTCTGTTCTGAGATAGGTCCTCCCGTGGAAGCCGGGATGGAAGAGTCAAGTTGACAACAGCCCAAGACACAGTGGGATGAGCAGGGAAATGAGCCGCGGATGACAATTCCACTCCCACTGTCGCTCTTGCCCCGGCTCCAGCGAGGTCCGTGACACGTCTGTGACTGTCCCAAAGGGCTTGAAATCTTCACCTGTGGGCACCTCCCGTGTCTGACTCCCTCACACACCAGGATGGGCTGTGAAGCTTCTCCTGGCCTCTTTGCCAAGTCTGTCCTTGAGAGGCAATGGGAGACCCAGGCGTGGCTTCAGGTCTGCAGGGAGTCCTGCTGAGAAACCCTTACATGCCACCCTCCTGGCCCCAGGACAGCGTGTTTGAAGTAGAATAAAATAGAAAAGGCCTGATACTCTTTGTGTAAAGGGAGGAGGGGCAGTTGCAGGAGGTGCTTTTGTGTTCGCAGGTCCAATAGTATGAGAAACTTTGAAGTTTTGATAGACTTAATTCCTACCGCAGGAGCATATAAAACAACAGAGCTGAACTGCCAACAAAAACCAGGACCACACCAGGGAAGCTGTTGGCTCTCCAGTGGCAACCGTCCAGGTCCTTCCTGGCCAAGTCCCAGAGGATGAATGAAAGCATGGCATCCGATTGTTACAGCTGGACGTGGCATAGCCCTGGTTGGGCAAGGTCTGAGGTCTCCACGGCTGACCAGCACACTGCCCTCCGTGGCTAAGGCCATCTGTGTCCCTCAGAGGTGCGCATCTGGAGGGGAGCTTTGGCAGAAACCTGTGTGCGCCTTTGCAAATGCCCTTGCAAACACCTTTGCACGCTCCATGGGCTTCCTGTGCATGTGTGCGTGAGTATGGGTGTCTGCCACTATTTTTTCCCCACCAACATTTCTTTACCAATTATAACAACTCACAGATCTTTCTTTGTCTTTGCCTAGTTGCTGCCGTTCAGACCAATTTTCATCTTGCATATGATTTTAATACAAGCGCTTGTAATATGATTACATTAACTGGGGAGCAATACCGCCCCGGCCGAACCCAACCACAGAATTCTTTTTTTAACTGTGCTGGGAACGCCTGAGCTCAGTCTACAGCGTTAATTCCCTAGTAGAGGGCACTGGGCAGAGAGGCCGGTTTGAGCTGTGTGTAAAATATGCAATTGCATGACTGGGTGCGACGGGGCAGGAGAAGGACGTGAGCAGCGCACGTGTTTCTTGGAGTCAGAGGAAGTTCTCCTTCCTTGCTTCAAAGCCTCTAGTGACTTCCTGGAAATGAGCCCTCTTTTAAGTTTGGACTTCGATAGGATGAGCAGAAGTGGCTTCTCTCTTTTTTACTCATTCTCCAGAGGAAAGTTCTAAGACATCTGTGAGTTGTGGCTGGTGAACAGAGGAGAGAAGGGTCTTCTGTGGTCCACAAGATTCTGAAGGTACAACTACCATGAGGATGAGGATGAGGATGATGATGATGATGATGATGATAAGGGAAAGAGGAGGAGGAGGAGCAGCTAGAGGAGGAGGAGAGGAAGATGATTGGGCTCAGTTCCTTTCTATTTATAAACCTAAGTGTGAGAAATGTATGCAATCAGTATAGGAACCATATGTCCCAATTGTTTTGTTTGAATATTTGTTTCCAAGAAGAGTTTGATGTCAAGATTTCCATCCCGTTGTCTTAATAATAATAAAAAAAAGAGTCTGTAAGTCCACTAATTATAGGATAAAAACAGTGTCCTCTATATTTCCTCTAATTTTTTAATATATTTTTTATTCATTTGAGAGAGAGAGAGAGGAGAGGGAGAGAGCAACATCGATGTGAGAATGAACCACTGATCAGCTGCCTCCTGCACACACCCTACTGTGGATTGAGCCTGCAACCCCGCCATGTGCCCTTGACCAGGAATCGAACCTGCAACCTTTTGATGAATGGGTCAACACTCAACCAACTGAGCCACTCTGGTCCAGGGCAACATTGTCTCTTAACATGGGAATGTTCTAAGAATTGTTTTTGTCAGAAGACGCACCTAGAATTTTTCTTTGGTTTCAGATAATGTAGTGATCCTGCCATTTAGAGAAATGTGCATGTGTGTGTAGAGGGGGTTCTGTATTGGAGGAGTCAGACAAAACCTAATTTACTTTCTCGTACCTGCTTGTGATTCTTGTTAGAAGAATGACACAGCCGCCCAAAGTTTCTGGTCTACTCCCTAACCCACAAATCCAAGTGGCTGGGACTTTCTGGTGTGTATCTGTTTGTTTGTTTCTTAACATAGTATGAGTATACAATGTCAGAGCACAGTTTTTGTGTGTAGTTAGGCTCCCACTTGATGCTTTTTGCTTTGCTTAGAGATCACAGATCTGGTAATGGTGACAAAAGGTGACCCCATTCCCGAAACCCCAGAGCAGCTGCGAATGATTTTGATGATTAAAAAAAAAAAAGTAGTTCATGGAACTGCCATTAGCAATGATTTCATTCTTTCCCATCCCCCACCACGGTGTCTTTTGATATCAGGGCAGAGGGCTCTTCTGCTCTGAACTGATGTGTCTGCAAAAATGTCATCTGGAAATAGTCGCTTTCCTTCCCTGCCTTGGAAGAGGCGGCCTGATTCCACCGAGGAACTCACTTCTGTGCATTTTCACTGAGAACTGCTCTTGGCAGGGACCCTGGTCAGCCAGCCACAGGGGTCTCTGCTTCTGAAATTTTAAAGAAAAACCTGTGCTGATGACAGACCTGGTGTCACTGTTCAGGAGCCCACAGTCAGAACTGGCTGAAGAGGTCCCATGTTCTGAAGTGTCCTTGGGAGGTGATGCATCTTAAAATCTACTTGAACGGACCTACTGGGGAACACCCGCTTAGACTTCCCCCAAAGGGTTGAGAGTGCTTCCCTTTAAAAAAATCAAACTATAGCAATGACACTAGACCATTATTATTTGATAACACATAAAGCCTGGGCACAGGGAGCCTTTGGGGGACGAAGCTGGAGTTTGGCAACCCCAATATGGGACCTTTACCCATTGCTTCCCTAAAGAGTGAAATGTAAGTAGATCAATAATATGGCTCCTAAGCTCCCTGAGATCAATGAGCCCCATTCGACAATGGCTGTCTCTGGAGAAATAGCCTTGTACTGCAGCGGTTGCCTCTTCCCTTGGTGTAAATACTCCTGTCATGGCCAATTTCAAGCTACCAGCATAAGCGCACTGAATGTGGAATTGGGGAGAGGTGTAATTGGCTCTCACAAGCCAGACCAAAGACTGGCTTGGATTCCTGTATGCTCTTTCCTGGTTTAGATAAGTTACTGTGAGATCCTGGTAGTACCTCTGAGAAACAGGAGAATGGGAGCCTTTCTAGGTAGATATGAAGCCAGCAAGAAAACACAGGGGATGTTTCCTCTGTCATGAACAACCTTGTCATCGATGACAAGTCACCTGACAGGTGCATGGCCTGCACTGTGGGCTCCCAGGCATTGTCTCCTTTCATCCTCCTTCACCTTCTAATGCGGGTGGTGCTATTATTTTACAGGATAAAGACTGGGTCTTGGGGAGGTGAGAAGCCCCCTCCTAAAAGATACAGCCCATGTCAGCATATACACACAACCCATTCATTTCACCAACCATGAGATGTGTCATAATTTTGGTTTTTAAGTTAGAAAAATATTTGTAATAGAGGACTATCCCCTGGGATCCTGAAGTTAGAACAGATCTCCTCAAGAGAGGGAGGTGACTGTGACTCCTCCCCATGTGATACCAACTCAAATGTCATCCTTTTACTGCCTCCTCTTGGTTAAAGAGTGCCAGGAGCATGCAATTCCCTAAACACGGGGCTCGTTGACCTCGGGAGCTATGGAGGCTGCTCATTGATCTATGTATAAGTCACTCTTTAGGGAAGCAATGGGTAAAGGTCCCATATTGGGGTTACCAAAAGCTAGCTTCTTCCCCCATCTGTTCCTTCACTAGTTGAGTGACCTTAGTTGAGTCACTTCCTTTCCTCAAGGTATCAGAACACCCTCATCTATAAACGAAGGATATTTATCCATTTGTCATTCTCTTTCTCTCACTCTCTGTCTCTCTCTCTCCTGTGTGTGTGTGTTTGTGAGTGTGTGAAAGAGAGAGAGACACAGACAGACAGACAAAGAGAGAGAAAGAGAGAAGGTTCATATAACCACAGTAAACTCCATGAGGGCAGAGCACTCGTCTCTTAGGCCTGTGCTTTCAGCAGTATTTACTCAGCAGCAATTCTGTCCATTGAGTGAGCCAGTCAACCTTCTGGAACACACATCAGCACCAAGAAGACACTTAACAGGTGTCTCCAGTCCCAGAGACCCAGTAAAACCCTGTCAGACTTTAGGAAAATGGCAGCTCTGTGGTTTTACAATTTCCAAACCAAGATACGACACCTATTTCTTTAATGCATGCTTACTTTCCATGTAAAACAGCTTCTCCAATGCCACAACAACAAACAGCTAACAAATTGGGAATAAATAATGTACGGCACTGTAAACTGCATCCCCAATAATCTATCATACACACATCTGCTATGGATAATGCAAGACACCAATAACGCTTGGGTTTAATTGGGCTCCGGAGCGGTAGCATATGCATTATAATGGTCCCATTGACATTGTTTTGCACCCAAGGAATCAAATTAATGCCTACTGGCATATTAAGCGCTATGTGGTCCTCTGTCCCCTGGAATGCACATGTGTTGCTATTAACATACGCAGGAGTCAGGTGTGGGCGTGGGGTGTGGGAGGAGACCTTGGGGTGCAGGGGTGGGTCTAGGCATGGACTTCCTGAAGAGCCCAGCAACCGTGCCAGAGGATGTCTTCCCAGGAATGGTGATGATGTTGGTAGAAGTGTCTGGTAATAACAGCTTCATTGTATGTGTGAGTGTGCAATACTGACACACATGGTGTATCTCCACATCTTCGCTCCGCAGCACAGCAATGCACTCTTCCAGCAACAATACAAGTGTGGCCGATCAGATGACCCGGGCCACACATCAGCCACACTCATAAATACCAATCTGGCACATTTCATCCCGTTTGGCACCAGAAAGGGGCAGTTTAATTCTACCTGTTTCCATCCAGGTTCTCCAAGTGCAGCGTTATGAAAGTAGTGCTGGTTCCGCTATCAGGTCTCATTCATTTTGCGCCACCCATCCTTCCCCAGGAGAGGTGAGAGCGCTGGTCTCCCCTGACGGAGGGCGGGGGATCATCCCACCGCACGGGGTCCTGGGAGAGGAGGCCAGAAGGTGTGCTTTCCGCCTTCTCTGGAGGGCAGTCATCTGTGTCCATGAGCCCAGCTCCCTGGGAGCCCCAGCGTCCTGCTCCTCACCACCTACATTGCACAAGCCCACGTTGCCAACAAGCTTTTATTCATTGTCAGGCTGGAAACCCACCCTTCCCAGCCCCGGAGCCTGGAAACGGAGCAGCGCGAGGCAATTATCTGTTTTGAAGGAACACACTGATTTGACATTCTTAAGAAGTCACAGACGTCTGATTTCATAATATAATTTGTAGAAGTAAAAAAGGCAAGTTAAACATTTGCTTACACATATCATGTTTACATGTGTTCAAAGAACTTTCCAAAACTTTGCAGGCTCATCCAACTGCATCTTTTTTAAGCTCGCTGCGCTCTCGGAGGTTTGCAAACAAATTCCACAGCACAGTCAACCGCAAATTGATTTACTTTTGGGGGAACTCCTTGAGTTTCACGACTTTCTTCTTGCTGTTTAACGTACACACAGATGCAAGAAAGAAAAAACAATCTCCTCACACAGGAACACAAATCTGGCACCCGGAGGAGTCGGGTTTCCTCATTTATTCTCACAGGGAAGGGAAGCCATCCAGCTCACCAAGGAGTGTGCAAATGACTTCTGGGGCCTGCTCGCAGTGTGACTGACAGCCATGGCTCCGGGCGGCCTGAGTGAGGGAGGGAGGGGCCTCCCCGTGTGAGGGAAGACCAATGGCTGTAATCAGGAGGCACATAACCCGGGCATCTGGCCTCCATCACTCAGCAAAGGGCACCTCCCCTGAAGACTGGGGACATCTTCTACGACCTACGTGGTTTCCCACACCTTCCTTTGGCTAAACAGTCCCCAAGTCCAAGTCCCATGGATTCCCATTCTGCCATGTCTCTCTAATGGCCTCCTCTTGCTCATCCACACCCACGCGGCCCTGTCTCTTAGCCCTGGAGCCCGGGACTTAGCCTCCTCCATGGTGTTGCTGCTTCCAGCCTCCCTCTTTCCACCTGGGCTCCTCCTGGCTTGCAGAGAGAGAGAGGGATAGACACAGTGGATTCCCGGAACATCGTGTTAGGCGTACGAGGAGTCTCCTTCCTTTGGGAAGAAAGGCCACCTCCTTAGCATGACTGCGCAGGTCCCCCTGGACCCATGAGCCCTTGCTTCCCTTAACAACCTCATCTCCTTGCACATGCTTCAGGCTCCTAAGAAGCTCTGCCTCTAAGCCTTTCATTGGCCCTGCAGGGCTTTGCACACACTACTCCTTTCACCAGGAATATCCTCTTGTCACCTGGAAAACTCCTCCTCATCCTTCGACCTCATCTCCTTGCACATGCTTCAGGCTCCTAAGAAGTTCTGCCTCTAAGCCTTTCATCGGCCCTGCAGGGCTTTGCACACGCTACTCCTTTCACCAGGAATATCCTCTTGTCGTTTTTCACCTGGAAAACTCCTCCTCATCCTTCAAAATCAGTTCAGACACTGCGGGAAGCATCCCTGAGCACAAGCCAGGGTGGGGACTGCCTGCCCTGGGTCCCTAGCCCCCTGCACATCCTGACCCCAGCGCCCGCCAGGCTGTGGGAGTACCTGACTCTTTCCTGGTGTTTGCCCCACTGACATGTAATTTTCATGAGAGCTGGGCCATGTCAAACATGGGTTGGCAAAGTTGTATGTTGTTTAGGACCATGTTTTGGTCACCTCTGTACATATAATGCTGATACCCAGTTTCCGGCATGGAGTCGACATTGCAAAAAGGTTGCTACCTAATTGAATGGATAAATGAGTGAATGGATCAGGTGATGAAAATAACTCAAAAGGCTGTGGCTCGGACCCTTCTCTCTGCCAAAGGCCATTCACAAAGTGACACGAACTTCATGCAAAACAGTCAGACCACTGAATACTGTGGACTCCGTGGCTGGTGGGTGGGGGTACTGTTAACTCAGGGGCTTGGACCAATCATTGCATTGGCCCCTCATTTTCTGACTTCACCCCTCCTTCCCCCTGGCTGCTATGCCTGGTGGCCTGACCCCCTGCAGGTGCTAGAGGGGGTCTTGGGGAGACCCTAGAGAGGGATGGCAGGACCCCTCTTCTACCTGAGCTGGCCCAGGGCTTACCTGGCCAACCACCCCCAGTGCACCCATCAAACTCCTTCTTGGCTGGGATTTCAGGACTGACCCTGACCTGTATCTACTCCATGAGAGGACCCGGCGACCTCTCTGGCCCACCCCTCCAGGTGTGCATGTCCTAGGTTTGGTGATGATGCCAAAGGCCGGGCTGTCAACCACAGGGCTCCACTGAAAGCAACGTGAGTGGCACACAGTGAAGGAAGTCCATGTTTACCAACAGATCCGACTTTCAATCTGCCCCACGTCTGTCCCCAATGACAGAGCAGATGTCCAGCCTCCTGCCTTCCAAGGTTTGTGGTTTTGCTTCGGTTTGTTTGCTTTTAAGAAGTCAGTGAACAGCCAGGTCCAGGCCATAAAGGGTGACTCTGAAAGATCTCGTCCTTTGCAACCTGGTTGGCAGCTGGCTGCCCCGGGCAGCCCTCCCTGCAGCCGGAGCTCCACAATTAAGGCTTGGAAACCCGCAGCGCTAATCAGAACCAGGCAGGGAAAGTGAACTTGAAACCAGGAATGTGTCGCGGAGGCTTCCAGCTCAGCTCAGCTGTGTGAGGCCTGGCGCAGTCACGCATGGCCGCAACTCGGCCTGCTGCGCTCCCGGGGGAAGGCGCTGGCCACAGGGGCTGGGGCCCAGGAGCCAGAGTTTTCTGGGTCCAAGTTGAAGACTGCCAGGGAGCCCTCCCGCGTCCCCCCACTCCCCCTGAC
The DNA here is from genome assembly GCF_000412655.1 of Myotis brandtii. Taxonomy (NCBI): domain Eukaryota; kingdom Metazoa; phylum Chordata; class Mammalia; order Chiroptera; family Vespertilionidae; genus Myotis; species Myotis brandtii. The sequence goes on along the minus strand of NW_005360391.1, from coordinate 21,513 downwards.
ATCCCCCTGCCCCTGCCCTGGGTTCTTGGAGCTGACCTGGCATTGAAACCCCGGACCTCTGTGTGACTCAGCCAGAAGGTGAGCAATGAGTCAGAGGGTCCCAGTCTCCCAGCGATGGCAGAGCTGGTGAAGGGAGAAGCCTGGATGAAGGACAGTGGCGATTTGGCAAAGGGCTTCCTCCTTCAGGCCTGCAGACCAGATGTATGACTCATGGACCAGAAGGAGGCAGAGGTGGACCCGGACTTCCAGGGTGACAGAAAATTCATCGGATGCTATCGATCTGCCGTGTTAACCTTGAAACTCCACCAGGCAACTACATGTGGGTGAGAAAATGGACAGAGAGGAAGGCTCTCAGCAAGGTTGGGAGCTGGTGCCCCCTCATCTGCTCCAACATGTGCGGAGAGGCATAGCTATCCTCCTGCCTGCACTGTGCCACCCACATGCACGCCCCCTTGAACTTGCATATCCCCAGGAGCTCAGCATCATGGCCATTTGCAAACACAACCTGCAGCCTCCCTGCAGACAAGGCAGCCTCACTGAAGATGTGGGGGAGGGGGGCATCCCCGAAGCTCTGTACCTTCAAGGCCAAGGCAGCTGTTCTGGTCACGGAGTGTCAAGGGGGTTGCGGTGGGATGTTGGGGCTGGAGGGAAACCCCACTACTGTCCCAGGCATGGCTAGCCCTGGGGACGTGAGGGGGTGGAGGGTCCCCTGAGGATGGGAAGGTCTTCAGGGCCTGTCAGCATGGGTGAAGCCTCAGTACGTGTTAAGTGAATGGGTAACCAGCAGCTCGATTTTCCACTTTCTCCTTGTGTCTTTGACTTTAGGTTTGATTTTCCATGGAAAACTCGGCCCTGTTCAGAAAGCAGAGTTGTCACATGCTCTTATTTAAACCAGCCCAGGAAGTGCCAATCATCCCATTACGTGTGTAAAAAATATGTGTATATCTGTGTCTGTATCTGTATCTGTATCTCTACCTCTACCTCTATCCCTATCTCTATCTATACCATCTATATCAAATATCTATCTATATATACATATATTTCCCTTATAATCATAAAGGATAATTCATTCTTATTGTAGAAAAATTGGGAAGACACTGAATAGAAAAGAAGATGCAAATCACTCATAATTGCATCACCAAGAGTTTAAAATCTATTCGCATCTTGTTGCACTTTATTCTTTCAGCAAACGTTATTTTACATATTTGGGATCACACTGAATAAATAATTTTATATCTGGCTTTTTTTTCCTGTTCATGTTATATTGTAGTTAGGTTTATTTTGTTTCTTCCTAAGGGACATGCATCTGTCTTAGGTTAGTTTTAATTTTGCTTAATAAAGATCTTATATGATTTGAGAATAAGGAAGACAGAACAGACTTCCCAAGTCCCTCTGAGACACCTGAATGGTCGATATCTGCCCCTTCTCTGGATTTCTACATCCTACTGGTTGTTTAAACCAAAGAATAAAATTACCTGCTCTCAATGCCCAAAATATAGGTCACTTTTTAAAAAGGAAATTAGCCACCAGGAACTGAAAGATAGTCTGATCCCCCTTACAGAAGAGCTAGGTGAGGACTAGAGGGCCAAAAGGACGGGTCTGATGCCACAAAGCCATCAGGAGACTGAAGCCGGTGGTCACCTGCTCTGTCCTAAGCCCTGCTCCTGCCAGCTCAGGTGGGAAAGGGACTGGCTGTCTAACTTCCCAGGAGCTATTTTGTTGTCATGTTTATCCATCGATTCCAGCAGTGTGAAGTCCACAGGTGAGAGCCAACCTTGCCTTCCACTATAAGTAATCACGGTGCTTCTTCACCAAACAGAAACCTTTCAGACCAGCCTAGATAGAAGTTTGGTGAGATATTTTCAATTGGTTTTGCCATAATGAGATAGATAGCTTCTCTGTGTTTTTTTTTTCTAGTTGCATGTATGTGAATTCTGGGAGAAGGTCATATAGGGGGTTGGATTAGTGATGTAAGAGAAACACAATTCTATTATGACTTCAGAACTTACTTTATTTTGTCAGAATAACTTAAATGACAAGAACCCTCTTCTTGGTTGAGCATCCGAATTACCAGTTGGTAGATCTGCTCTTCCGTGTGCAGATATATGATGATTCTTTTTATCCAGGAACCCTTGGGAACATTTCAAAGGGCCATCACTCATGCCAAACACTGTGAGAGACAAGGAGGATTCAGAGACAAGCTATGTCCCTGACCTGCACCCAGGAACTCGTCGTCATGTAAGTGAAAGAATGGCTTGAGAGCTGTGATATTAGTCCATGTGAGAATCTGAAAATACCTTAAATTATAAGCAGCTAAGCCTTCTTCTCTCAATGCCTCCTTTTCATTATCTCTAAAATGAGATCAGTGGAAGGTCACTGTGCCATGGGCATCCTACCTGCCCACATCAGGCACTCAGTAAAGAGCAAACATGGAGAAAGCTGGTGCATCATCATAATCCACAAAGGACTCCATGTGACAACGGCACATCGGATTCTCACTCACAACCGTACTGGTGGCTTCATTATCTCTAAAATGAGATCAGTGGGAGGTCACTGTGCCATGGGCATCTACCTGTCCACATCAGGCACTCAGTAAAGAGCAAACATGGAGAAAGCTGGTGCATCATCATAATCCACGAAGGACTCCATGTGACAACAGCACATCAGATTCTCACAACCGTACTGGTGGCTATTCCCACAGGTGGCTGCCCCCACCCAGGCAGCATTCCGGAAAATGGGAAAGTTATTTTAGCACCTGCTTATTGAGTACCTACAACGTATCACTGTAAATACATATTTTTTTCTAAGTGGACAATCCCTTATCCTCTTCAGCAAACAAGGTGTCTGAGGTTAGAGAGGAGGACATGCCCATACACACTCATAGCGGGGAAGTGAGTTAGAATGAAAGCCAAGGCCAGCAGCCATCCAGCCCCCATGCTCTGGGCACCACGCCATACTGACCCTCATCCTGTGTCTCCCCATCCTGGTGAGAAGATTCAGTGAGATAATGCACACGAGGCTGCCAGCAGAGGACCAGCTGCTTTTTATATTAACGCGGTCATTCTTCCATTCATGGTTCCTGGGCACCTGCCATGGGCCAGGACCAGTAGTGGGTCCTGGAGATCACAGTGACTCAAATCCCCATCATATCTATAGGATTCTGGAATCCAGCAGAGCCAGGGGTGTATTGATAGAAAAGGAAGCACAGCTTTATTATTACAGGGGGAGGGGCTTCAAACACACCCCACCCCTGCTTCTCCTGCTTTAGATTGTGGTCCATCTCTCAGATCTGCTGTGAGATCTGGGTTTGGACAAAGCCTTGAACTTTCAGGTCCCATGTGGCCCCTTTCCTACGGCCTTCTCTGCTTACTTACATCCACAGCCCTTGCTTCAGTCCTTCTGCCAGAAGTCTTTCTTCTTCCTGAAATTCTGATGAAGAGCTACGGATGCACTCAACACACACAGCCACTGTGATCGCACAGCTCCTAGTCTTGGCTTGTATTTTCGGCTCTATGTGGGATTTAAGATTCTAAAACTCCAGATAGTTTTCATGTCTCCTAGTATAATCACCAGCGCACAGTAGGTGGTCAGCAGGTGTGTTTGATTTACAGTGTTTGAAACCTTCTCCAAGGGACTCAGGTAGGTACAAATAGTTCTGGAGAGCCCACAGCTGTCATCACAGAGCCCAGGCCAGCAGAATGCATGGATCTCAATGAGATTGTGTGCCTAAGGGGGCCACTGAGATGGGGCTGATCAATGAGTCAGAGCTGAGAGAACCTTCAAGACTACCAATGGGCCTTGTCCTGGAGTAAGATAAGGGAGGCAAGGGCAAATGTGTGTTGGAGACAGAATGTGTCATAAACCCAACCTCTTGGATGAGCTGACGAGCCCCACTGTTGGAATGGAGCGTTGCCCAGAGAAAACCAGGCAGAGTTGTCAATCACCTCTGTCCAGGTGGCCAAATGCTTGAGTGGTACTGGCTGATGGGGGTCAGATTGGAAGCAGACCTACTGTTGCCCTTCATTGATTGATGTGTGTGTTTTGCTAACTCATTCGCTGCAGGAGGCTCCTTAGGCCATCAGGTCGCTTCTTGGTGAAAATTTGAGAGCCCATCTCAAGCAAGAAGGAAAACAGCATTCCCGGGCCAGGAAAATTGCCCCTCAGCCAACAGAGAAGCAGTTGCTTCCGTCAGCCAGGACTCTGTGTGTCCTCTTTAAATTCACTCAGTGTTTGCACTCTCTGGGCACTGACTTATCTGAAAGGAGGAGGTTTGCAAATTCTCCATCAGCCCAGAGTCTGGGGTGTATTCATTTATGTCCCAGACAACAGAAGGCCTGGATTTGTGCTGGTGCCCAGAGATCACGGTGGCCCCTTTGGGGTGAGGGCCTTGGATATATGCACAGATCTGGCTGGGCGGTGGATATATCCCATTGAGAGGTTCCTCTGGGCAGAAATAAAGCCAGAGGAAGGAGTGAGCATGGGCCCATTCACTTAGCACCTCTGCTTCATGTCTACCATATGTCAGGGACCACGTGGAGGGCTAATGAGGGGGACATCTACAGGACAAAGCCATGGTCCTCAAGATCCTCAGGGCTGTGCACCGAGCTTGAGATGGCACATGCAGTAAGTAAAGGGAGTGTTCCTTGGGGTTCTGTGAGGTATGGAGTGGTCTGGGCTTTGAGGTCAGACAGAGACTGGATCCTAAGCTCAATTCTGCCCTATTTTAGATATTTCTCCTTGGGCTTGCTCTCTAAGTCATTCTGAGGTTGACCTTTTGATTTTTCTTCGCTATAAAGTGTAATATTAGATAAAGTGGACCAAACACTTAGCACCCAACCCTGTACTTAGTATCTGCTAAACACATTCGAGCTTTATCATCATCATTATGATTGTTGTCATCATGATCATCATCATCTATCCTCACGGGTGAGAGAAGACTTCATAGTCAAAGAGCTGATCAAGCATGGTTTTAAAAGATGTATAAGTATTGCCACAGTGTTTGAAGGTAGAACACACATCCTGAGACACTAGTTTGTGCAATGACTTGAATATATGGGGGCTGTTGTTCAGAGATCAGCAACAGTGGAAAAAATGGACTTCTGGATGAACTGAGGTAAGATGTGTTGGTGAATGATCTTTGAAGAGCTGGGGTGCAACCTGAGAGATGGTGGGCAAACCATGAGAGGTCTGGAGTGGTAAGCTAAGGAGCCCCAATTCTGCCCTGGACATGAGGAAAGGTAAGGTACTGACAGCATTGGGTCAAGGCTTAATTGGCAGACTGAGTGGAATCTGAGTTGGAGGGACTTGGCGATACGCATATCTAAAGAAACCAGGGAGAAGAAGTTTCCAGAAGAATGGAGTTGGTACTAAAAGCAGCCAGTCCAAACAAACCCAAGACAGGGAGCTGAGGCTAACTTCAGGACCATACGATGGATCCCTTCAACCTTGTACCCCCCTCCCCCCCGCCAAGTCTTTTCCTTCATTAGTTCACAAAACACTTGAGAAGCTGCAATTTAGAAATATATGTGCAAAGGATTCTATGGCTGCAGAACTGACTGGAAACCTTCCTGGCAGATTTAAAATGTGGACTCTCTCTCCTTGTGTCTCAGATCCATGGCCATGGGTAGACGGAGTTCCTTCTAGCTCAAAAAATCTGCTTCCAGGGCCCGCTCCCTTCCACCAATTGACATCTGCAGGTCCAGATCTTTCAGAAGATCTGAGAGAACTGGGGGTGGGAGGAGGGACAGAAAAGAAAAAAAAAGAAAAAAGAAAAAGTATGTGATTTCTTCTTTGTGTATCAAGTTCTCTGGTTCTATTTAAGAGATTCTAATTTAAAAAACAATATGCCCCCAACTTTTCAGGAAGATTTTTATTGTGCAATGTAACAGACCCCTGAGAAATGGCCTTTCATATGTGCAGAACTGGTGCTGGGAATATGGAGATGAAACAAATGTTGCCCCTGGCAGGACGCAGGCATGGGAAGGCTAGAAGGGAGGCCCCTCAGCGACCGGAGGGGAGCCCAGAGGAAGGCAGGGCTTTTGTGGAAGGGTGAAGATAAGCCATCTGTACCATAGGGTGAAGATGCATTTGCCATGTGGTGACCATCTTTTTTGAATCAAAAATCGGGATAGATGATTTGACACTAGGCCTGTCGATGAAACCGAATATTTAAAATCAAGGCTGTCCGGGGAAACCCAGGACATATGGCCACCATAACCAATCATTATCATGCATAGATCAGGCCTGGTTTGATCCACAGAATAACCAAAGCCAGGATCCGGGCAGATAATTTACATAAAGGCTTAGCTACAGATGTGTAAGACCTGTACTTCCTGACCTTATCCATCAGATGAGGCAAAGGCTAGGGTCCTAAGTAGCTCATAGTCATCCTGTTCAAAGCCAGGCATGCCAGGATGGTAGACTGTCTGGGCTGGAAAGACCCTTAGTGACCACCTGGCTTAAACTTCACCTTGCCACTCTGAGTGGAGAAACTGAGGCTCAGCCCTCCAAAGCACGTGGCTGTGATGGGATGGAATTGGGGCTGGGTGTTGTCTGAAGCTCATCTGATGTTTCTCCTCTGGCTGCATTTGGAAATATGCCAGAAAAGCCATGGATTATGAGAAACAAAAATACACTGGCCTTAGCCCCATGAAGGTGACATCCAGTAGACCCTTTCTTACCTAATGAGTTGAGACATCGCCAGGATATTGAAGAGGCTCCCAAGATGAAAATGAGAGTGCCAGGCCATTTAAGATGCAGAGGAGGCAGAGATGACAAAGTTGGCAAAGCCAAAGAGTGCCAAAGACCCTAGTCTTCTTGTATTTTGCTGGTAATTCTCCACTGGTGGTAAGACTGTGCCCAAAAGGGAAGGACCATAGCAAAGAAGCAGGGGAGTTACACATGAGCATTCGGGAGTCAGAGCTGGGTCACAGCTGGACAAGTGGAAAATCAAAAGGCCAAGTGTTGTGACTTTCTCCAAGTTGGCACCAAGGATAGATAGGAACTCATCTGATGACTAAGTCCATTGATCTCTAATCCCCAGCCTTTCCAACTCAGGGGACACTGAGTTCTAGCAGTGTATGTGGCAAGTCACACTGAGTACCTTCCCAGGCCCCCAAAAGTATAAGGCACCTGCTCAGCCATGAGGGAGGCAGACCAAACGTGGTTTTCCCTCTAGGTTGACATATATAAGCCCAGAGCTCTGAGATTACAATGGTGATGACATTCTCCTCTTAGGGTGTTTCTGGGCTTGGTCTGCATGTCCCTCTGGAACCCCACAGCGAGCCCACCTTGAGGATCAGAGCTGTTTGTGAGCTTGTGGTCCAGGCTGGAGACCACCAATGCATTTTCCCTCCCCTGCTCTGCTTCCCTTCAGTTCACTTCCCTCTTCACTTCCCCCTCTCTGGGCTGACATAACTAGTGCCTTGAATTAAATATAAATTGTTCTTTGCCTAGATGCTGTTGGGCTCTGAGACACTCTCTAGATATATTGATCATTCTTACGCATCCATCCATATGTCCACCCATCCACCCATTTGCCCATCCATCTCTCTTACCATTCACCCAGCCAGGCATTTATCCATTCTTCCCTTCAGTTCATATCAGCAGGCATTTCCTGAATCACATATAAGTGCCAACGACCTATGCAATAGACTCTGGCAATGAAGACAAATCTGACCTAGACCTTGAATTAGAGGTATCACTCATCATCTAGAAGGCAGCCTTGTAGTTATGTCTTGATAAGTGCCGTGGGGTTTGCTAAGTGCTTGAGAAGGGCAGCACCCAGGGTGCCTACTGTGCAGTCTTTCTAGGAGCAGAAGCTGGCCGTTTGCAGGGAGCAGGTAGGCAGCAAACATGAAGATGGGAGCTAGTAAGGCAAAAAGCATAGAGATAGGAAGACCTGCCAACGGCTGGAGTTTCTAGAAGGGGAAGTGTGAGGTTGTCAGTGGCAGGGCCAAGCCTGGGGAGCTCAGGAGGGTCCATGTCAGAGAGGAAAAGAGAAGCTCCCAGCAAGGGTGTTTTTAAACTGACCCTGTCACACACCTGGGGTCACCAGCCTTCTTGGTCTGCCTGGAACTGAAGGGATGCCCAGGATGTGGGACTTAGTTTCAAAACGAGTGCACTCTCAGGAAAACCAGGATGGATCAGTCACACTATACATGCGCCAACCTGTGTGGTTGGAATAAGGATGCCCAAAGAGGCATCCTAACCCCCTGAACCTGGCCGTCTGCAACCTTTTGTGTGAAAGGGGACTTTGCAGATGGGTGGATGGGTGGACTTGGTCCTGGAATTCCCAGGGGGTTTCCCTGTACTCACCAGGGGAAAAGAAGGAGGGTCAGAGTCAGAGAAGACATCCTGACGGGAGCACAGGTGAGGGTGATGTGGTTGCTGGAAGGGGTCACAGGCCAAGGGGGCCACGTGGTCCTATAAGTGCTGAGCAGGAGAGGTGCGGGGAGCTCCGGGAGCACTGTGCAGGGTCAGGTCCTCAGCCTGAGTGGATCATATGATGTTTCCTGCAGCTTCCCTTCAAGCATGTGAACTGGAGTTTAAAAGACAGGAAGTTGAAAAGTTATGTCCACATAAAAACCTGCACACAAATGTTTATAGCAGCTTTATTGACAACTACTCATTGAGAAGCAACCAAGGTGTCCTTTACTAGACAAATGAATAGATAAACTGGTGCATCCGACTACTCATTGAGAAGCAACCAAGGTGTCCTTTACTAGGCAAATGAATAAACTGGTGCATCCATACAAAGGAATGTTATCCAGCAATAAAAAGAAATGACGTGGAGGAACCTTAAACAAATATTACTATGAGGAAGTAGCCAAGCCGAAAAGGCTACAGACTGGGTGATTCCAACTGCATGACTATTTAGAAACTGCAAAACTATGGCGACAGTAGAAAGATCAGTGGTTGCCAAGGTTTTGATGGCAGAGAGTGAAGGATAACAAATGAACAAACAAACAATACCTATATCTAATGCTCTTTTTGCATCGATTTGAACTTGTTCCAAACTTGGTAATTCACCTCTCCCCACCAGATCTGAACTCTGCCAGCCTCTGCCAGTGGAGTCGAATCTTGGCACACTTGGTATCCTTGGAGAGAGAAACAATTAGCAGCCAATACACTGAGCATGAGGTCACTACACTTTTATAGACTTCTGCATCCGTCTTTTCACAACAGTGTAGATCATTGTTCACCGTTTGCATTCATTTCCTAGGGCTGCCTTAGAATAATACCACCGACTGGGGAGCCTGAAACAAGAGAAACTTATTCTCTCTCAGTCCAGAAGGCCAGAGGTCTGGACAGTATGATGTCGGCACCCCTATGTTCATCGCAGCATTATTCACAGTGACCAAGACATGGAAATAATTGCAGTATCCTTCTACAGATGACTGGATAAAGAAGACTTGGTACATATATACAATGGAATGCTACTCAGCCATAAGAAAGTACGAAATGCTGCCACTTATGACAACGTGGATTGATCTTGAGAATATCATGCTAAGTGAAATGTCAGCCAGAAAACAGCTAAGAACCATATTATTTCACTCATATGTGGGCTATAAAATTGAACATCATGAACACGGGCAGCAGTGTGGTGGCTGCAGAGGGAAGGGTGGGGCTAGAGGAGGCCTGATATATGGTGATGGAAGATAGTTTGGCCTTGGGTGGTGGGCATGGTGCAATCAACATACAGATCTTGTATCTGAAATCAAGCAGTTCATTAGGTTACTGACTGTCTACACCTGAGCACAGAGACAAACCCCCCAAATCCCAAGGACTATTTCCTGTGCTGTGTTCACAGGTGGGGTTTTAACGAGATGAGTAATGAGATCTTGCCTCCAAATCCCTTTTCCCTGGTGAATCCACTGGACGGGGTGAGGGTGGGGGTGGGGGTGCTGGTCTGAGGAGAGCTCCTGTGGCCTGTGTCTCCTGATGCTGAAACCACTTTTTTCCCACAGCCCCCACAGCCCCCTACATGGAGAGAGCCACCAGAAACCTGCCTTTCCCTGTCTCACTAAAGACCTTGTGACTAATGACTGGCTCTCATCTTCCCTGGTCCTTGGACCCCCAGAACCCACACCGTCATGTGGATAGGCCTCTGTGCTTTGGTCTCCACATGTAGAGAACTCTAGCTGCTCTTTAACTTCCATGTAAATTCCTGCTTCTTTCCTCTCGCCCAGTAAACAGTGTTTGGTCTCTAGGACTCATTTTTCTGATGAAAATTACAAGTGAGGGAACCGCACCTTCTGCTTTGGGGACACGACCCTCTCCCGGTGGACACCTGTCTCCCCCACCCCTACTCCACCTGAGTCCTCCCGGGAGGAAATGGCAATCACCCAGGCGAGGAGCATCTGGCTCCGGAGGCAGAAGAAAACCCTGAGGGGTGGGCATGATAGCAAAGGTGTGGAATTCTTTTTCTTCTTCAATCTTATTTGTAGAATTTTAGTGACTAGATAGTAGGGTTCCCTTTTATTTAACTACTTTTTATCCTAGTCTCTGAGGATACACATGGGCCATGAGCTGGATCATTCCTCCTGTTGTTTCTTTATCATCCAGGGAAACGGCATGCCACCATTAGAGTGGCTTGTAAGCGGGCTCCCTCATCATTTTGCAGCGGGTTCCTCTTCTCTACACAGAGTATGTTAACATGAAAAAGGGGTTCTCTGAGCCCACTCCTGCCTTTAAACTCTGGAAAGTTCTCAGAATATAAATATGGGGGCACACCACTTAACAATTGTGAAAAATAGGACGCTCCCCCTATGGGTGTGGATTCCTAATACAATTGGGCATCAGGACTTCTACAGTGGCTTGCTCTGGCCAGTGGTTGAGAGTGGACCTATGGACCAGGAGGTCATGGTTCGATTCCGGGTCAGGCCATATGCCCGGGTTTCGGACTCGATCCCCAGTCGAGGGTGTGCAGGAGGCAGCTGATCAATGATTCTCACCATTGATGTTTCTATCTCTCTCTCCCTCTCCCTTCCTCTCTGAAATCAATAAAACTATATAAAGTGGCTTGCGCTATTTAGCATCATACCAACAACCATTGCCCTAGGCACCATTCTGAGGTGTTTTTCGAAGGGCTTCACCCCCTCCCTTGTGAGGAAACTCCACTAGCTACAGATCCTATCACGTGCTACAGTCACATGGTCTGTACTCTTTCTTACGCTTTCTTCCCCACCCCTGTCTACTACACAGCTTCATGGTTTATTCCATTCTTTGCTGGAGTCCTCACACCAAACCTTCCTCATGTTCTGTGCAAGGTGAGGCTCTGTGGATCAGACAGTCAATGCCTTGAACTCCCCACCTTCTGCTGGAGCTGAGAGAGAAGCAGGCATGGGCCTCTGGAGACCAAGTGGCCCAGGCCCAGGTGATCATGGTCCAGGCGAGACCAGAAAGGGCAGGAGGTGAGGGGCTAATGGGCTCCCACCATCCGCCCATGGAGAGCCCAGGGGGCTCACATTGTTAGCCAGGCTAAAAGAGCATTTCAACTCTCCCAGGGGAACAATGGTTAGCCTGGACAATTAGGCCACTTAAACTGACCATATTTTGTGTTAGAACCAAGGGAATTCCTGGCGCAGCCAACCTCAGCTTTCTTAAGCTCGGGTGAAGAGGCTGATGAGAGCACAGGAGTCTGCACTTGGCCTTGGTGAGCAGAAAAGGTGCCTGCGAGGAGCTCCCTGAGAGTCCTGTGTAAGCCCTACACTCCCCGGAGGGGCGGTGTGTGCGGAGGGGTGCACGGGGCAGGTGACGGCCATTGATTCCAAAATGATGAGGTTATAATAAAGCTCATGAAGGAAAGAGGCGGGTCCTGGGGTGCGGGGGGTGGCGAGACTGTCAACCCCAGGACAGGGCAAAGTTCTGGCCACTCTGGGAGGCCCACTTGGCTGGGGAGGAGAGGAGTTGGGGTGAGGGCAATGGGAAGATGACCCTTCACTGAGGCTGGAGGGTGCCAAGGAGCAGAGCCAGGCAGAGTTTTTAGGAAGAGGGGCCATAAGTCTTGGTGAAGTGATCTCTTAAATCATAATTTACATGTAATTTAAAATTAAAATTACATTTAAATATAAGGAAGAATGCCTGTGTGCATTTTCAGGTAGACTTTTTAGACCCATCATGACCCAGGTTTGAATCACACTTCCTCCTAGAAGTCTTCTGTGATGTTCCCACATCCATCTGTCTTAGCATTTTCTGGATATTGACAAAGCTGTATGCTCATTTCTATCTGGGCCTTCTCTGATGTGGGGATGACAGCCGCAGTTTCACTGTGAGCTCTGGGGGACAGTATTCTTGCTGTGGAATTCCTCTGAATACCTACCAGTCCCTGCTCCTAACACTCCCAGCTAAATGTAGAGTCCCCTTTAAAAATAGCAGGTTTCCTGCTCCAAGAAAATGAAAACAACACAAATAAAACTTCGCCATGATATATCTGAAATCTCATTTTTTTCTTGACCCAATATTCTCTCTATTTCAGTTTACCAACTGCAGCTCTTTGGAAGTTGCCTCCATATCAATGTGTAACAGCCCTAAACCTCAGGTACAAAGCCTTCTTTCTTGGATTTATGATTTATTTATACAGCACTTTTAAGTATACAGAAAACTTCTGGAGACGTTTTCACTTTCTTATTCAGAAAAAAAAATAGGTGTATTTTCTACCCATTCGACAGATGAAGAAGCTGAGGCATAAGAGACAAGCCAAGGGTGATCCCAATAAACCACAGGGGAGGAGGTGGACCCAAGTTATCAACCATCAAATCATATGCTCATTTTTTTATAATACACTGGCTTTTCTCTTGCCAATTTTACTTTAAAAACACATACAGATGCATTTGTCTAAGAACACTAACTGAGAACCCAGTGAGGTGGGGAAGGACAGACACCCTTTGGGGCCGAGTGACAGATGGCAAAGTTGTGTTGTCTCAGTGGAATAAGGCGTAGATGCATTCTCACCCTTTCTCCTCATTTAAGAAATACAATTGGGTAGCAAGGTGCTGTGCTTCTTTCAAGGCCAGTTCAACCTGTTGCAAAGAGCTGTTTAGGAAGGAGCAGGGATGGCAGTGCCCCTGTAATTTTAAATCAAAAGGTGTTGACTATCAAATGTTCCAATGGGAAACCGAAATAACTGTTGAGGACATGATGCTTTCAAGTAAAGCAGGAAGATGAGAAGAAAACTCAAGAGACATTTAACAGTTGGTGCTTAGTTTCAGTGTAATTGACCAGCTCAAAAGGACAATGGGATTTGAGGTGAATGCATGCGGAGCTAGAGGTGAAGGCCCTGCCCAGGGAAGGGGTGCCTTCGGGGGAGGAAGGAGCGCTGGGAACCGGAAAGGCATCCCCTCTGGCTGTGCAGTTTCGTGGTGACTGCACCTGGTCTATGATGTGCAGATCTGGGCTGCGTGGTAGGAGAAGGATGCATGCAGACTCCAAGGCATTCAGCCAAGGAATCCAAAAATAATCACGAGAAGAGTGAGATTACCTTTCATGGGCACATACAAAGACCAACTGTATGTACTTACCCTAAATGACAACAGAAGGAGACCAGAAAGGTAATTGAAGGATCGTGACGATCAAAGGGCTGGGGGATTTGTTCTTTCTGGCACAAGGGTCTAAAATTGCAAAAGTCAGAACAAATGTAGGATGCTCAAATAAATGCATGTTCCTTGACAAAAGACCATTTTTTCAAAAACAGAAAATTATTTTCCCTAGGAAGAGCTCAGTGTGGGGACCCTTCAAAATCTACTCTTAGAAACTATAAAAAAAATGCATTTGGAAGGGAGGAACCATGTGTGCTCAATAAAAGAATAGCTTAGGCAGCGGTTCTCAACCTGTGGGTCGCAACCCCTTTGGGGGTCGAATGACCCTTTAACAGGGGTCGCCTAAGACTATCCTGCATACCAGATATTTATATGACGATTCATAACAGTAGCAAAATTATAGTTATGAAGTAGCAACGAAAATAATTTTATGGTTGGGGGTCACCACAACATGAGGAACTGTATTAAAGGGTGGCGGCATTAGGAAGGTTGAGAACCACTGGCTTAGAGGATCTGCCAGGACAGTTCATCTTACCTTCTGTGACAACGTGACCTAAAATCATCAAATCTGTGTGTGTTGATCCATCTTTTATGCATCTCCAAGCAGAGCTTTGGGAATAGACACTGGACCCTTGAGAGTCTTAAATCTGGGAGAGAATAGAGAACATCTCATCGGGAGAAGTTCTGGCATAAACCTCAATGAGAACATGGGTACCTTTCTGAAAGTGTGAACTCGGGGACATCCAGAGAGAGAAAACAAGGAGTCAGATCAGAGAGCTCAAGTCCTGCCAAGTTAACTCTGTAGTTGATTTCAAGAAAAAGGGGGACCATTCAGAATTGGTTCAAAGATACATATTTCCATTATTTCATGCGTTTATTCATGGCACTTGGGATTTAGCAGTAGGCAAGACAGGAGAAACTCCCGAAGAAGTAAACTGCGCAGTGATGTCTGAAGGTTGAGGAGGAATTGAATAAGGTTGGGAAGAGCAGCACGTGAGATGGCTGAGACCCAGAGGGAACAGAGCCCGATGCAGAATCAAGGCGGGTGCCCAGGGTTGCAAGGCCCAGGCGTGCAAGACAAGCAAACTCAGACTTATTTAGGATTCAGGCTGAGATCTGTGTGAACAGTGAGAGGCTTCTGGACATTGTCCTCAAACCAATGAGGGGACCATTGAAAAATCTCCAATGTAAAAATGCATGAAAAAGCGTGTATTTGAGAGCAATTGTTCTGGCTATTGAGTGGAGAATAGAAGTCAGGGCTCACGTCAGAAGAGCCACTTACATGTGTGTTTCCTCCACGATACCGCGAGCAGTTGGCAGGAGGAAGCTAAGTCTTCCATCTCTGGATCCTGACTGTGGGGGTGGCTCACAGTCATACACGTGGACACTAGCAGTGACTGTTTTCCAGGAATTTTATTGGACCCTGGGCCTCCAGTAGTGATGGGAACCACTTTTGTATATTCTCCCTGATTTTGTGTTGCACCCGCCATTGTTTAAAGTTAATCACCTTTTCCGGGCGCAGAGGGCAGCATCATCATCCCTGTTCCTGTGAATGTAGAGATGAGGAATCTATGACCTGCCTCAGTTCACAGGGCTTACTAAGCGGTAGACAGGAAATTGAACCCACAACTTCTAACCCTTCAAGCTAAGCGATGTACACACATATCATGCAGGACCCTATTCACACCCTTAGGAAAGTGCTGGTCTCAGAGAGGTGGTCTCTGAAAACCAATAAGATATGTGCCCCCGTTCTCTCTTGCTGGGTGTACATCTGTGAGTTCCAGCCAAGGAGACCCACTTTTGAAAGGAGTAGCTACCTGCTCTGGGAGGAAAAGCAAATAAGCTTGAGAAGTGGTTAAGTCATCAAGCAGTTGACTGCTTCTTTGATGGTCAATGGTTTCCAGAGTGTTTACTTAAGGCTTTTCACCCCAGAGGCTCCCCACTCCCAGCAGGGATGGTCTGGGAGATCCCTGCACTGTGTGACGTCCCGGCCACAAGGCTGCCAGGGAGTGGGTAGGAACTAAGCAGTGAAAACTGCCAGTGTGGATCATCACCATAATTGCTTTCTGGAAAACAACACATCTGATTCCCAGGAAAATGTCCTTAGAATTTGCCAGGTCCTCTGATGGGAAAAATAAAATGCCCTTCCTAGAAATTCCTGGTGCTCTGTGGTTTCTAGAAGATTCCGAAGACTCGACAGAGAAACCTAACTCGGTGAAACGATTTTGGAATCTATGTTAAATTCCCTGCTTCGTCAAATGTTCGTGGACTCATCTAAGACAGACAGTAAAATGCAAAGTCTGCACTGATTTCTTAAAAAATCCTATATAATAAAAGGCTAATATGCAAAGTGTCCCCTTGACCGGGAATTTGACCAGGGAGCGGGGCCAGCCAGCCAACCTCCCTCATCCCCTCCCACTGGCTGGCCCAGCCCAATTGGCCCTGATGGGGCGGGCCAGCTGGACCCCAACCGTGAATGAATTCGTGTACCGGGCCTCTAGTATTTCTATAAAAACAATGGCTCTAGGGTCACTTGGCCTGGGTTTAGTCTTGCTACTTATTTGAGGTCAAAAAGCCCAGGTTTTGTTGTGTCTAAAATGGGCCTACTCCTACCACTTTCCTCCTAGGTTTGTCAGGCACTTTATATGTGAGTCCAGGGTTGCCACTTGGCCTTGAGCCTGGCACCATGTTTGTCAATAATGATCCTGATTATAACACGTGTGCCAATTCCCTCCATAAAGCGTGTTACCACTGAGCTGTTTACGTAGGTGTCTCTCCTCTCTGTGTGCCGGCGCTTTCTTCCTGGATTGATAGACTTGCTGCGTGTCCAGAAGAATTCCCTCCAAAGGCTGTTTTGTGCCCACAGAGCCCGACAATGGCTCAGGGGTCACCTCCAGCACCGGGGAAATGGCCGAGGCCCAGGACTTTGTGGGGTGAGGACGGGAAAGCTGAACTGTTGGGTGTTGGAGTGAATGGAAAGACCGCAAGACAACTCAACTCCTTTCTTGCGATAATTGAAATCATTGCAATCCATTGCCTTCGTGGTTGGGCAGAAACATGTTTTCAATAGTGAGCAAATCTTGAGGGAACCCCTTGACCTGAGCAGTCATAGAATGCGTGAAGTTAATGGACAAAAAATGATATTCATCTTCCGTTTATAATAGCATTTTCTCCTGCAGCACCTAAACTTCGGGGCACGGGGACGCTATCGCGGTGACAACGGGACCACCGGCAGACGCGTGACCTTTGTTGTATCTAACAATCATTGGATCTGTGGTGAAATAAAATAAAAACCAACACAGGTTTTGACACCAAGATAATAAATTATAAATTATAAAGTCTCTGCCACCAAGGAGCTTGTAAACAACAGGCTGGTCTCTTAGCAACAGAGCAAGGCGAGCAGGTTGTGGAGAGGAATGGGGCCGACCAGGGTGTTCTGTGGAGCCTGCCGCGTAGGACCAGGAACAGTGTGGGGCCTCCTTTGACCATCCCTCAATTCCCCAGCGGCCAGCCTGGGCCCTGGGCCAAAAGGGGGCCTAGGATTCAAGAGCCTCTTTGCTACCAACCCAGGAGCCCACGCCAAGGAGAGATATAAAGAGATACGGATGGTGAGCGTCAGGGGTGGGGAGGGGAGGACCCCCCACATGCACGGGAGAGAATGAGAATCTGAATCAATGCGCTGTGACTTGAGATTGTCTGAAGCTGAAACTCCCAACAGGGCTCCTTTTCTCCCTGCCCCCAACTCCTTGGCTTTCACAATCTCTCTTAGGGTGGTTGTCATGAAGGCATTTACACAAGACTTTGACAATGTGCCAACAGGGTTTATTTTTAAATGTTGTTCCCCATAGCACCGGAATATTAAGTTGGAGCTAATGTTGCTTGGATGCATGGAGGGGTTGTGATCACGCAGACATCGAAGGAAGGGTGGTGAGGTCCAAGGTTGGTAGACTATATTTTTTAAGTATGTTTTTATTGATTTCTTAGAGGAAAAGGGAGAGGGAGAGAGAGATAGAAGCATTAGTGATGAGAGACAATCATTGATTGGTTAAAAAAATCATTGAGTGGCTGCCTCCTCCACACCCCCACAATGGGGATCAAGCCCCAAACCTGGGCATGTGCCCTGACCGGGAATCGAACAGAGACCTCCTTGTTCATGGGTTGACACTCAACCAATTAGCCACACCGGCCGGGCCAAGGTTGTTAGACTTTAATTAACCAAGGCAGTTGGGCTAGAGGACATAGGCCTGGAAACACACACGTGTGTGTGTGTGTGTGTGTGTGTGTGTGTGTGTGTGTGTGTGTTTGTGTATGTGCGTCTGTGTGTGTCTGTGTGGGTGTGTCTGTGTTTGTGTGTCTGTGTGTTATTTGTATGTCTGTGTATGTGTGTCTGTGTGTGTCTATGCCTGTGTGTCTGTGTGTGTGTGTGTGAATGGTGGCATTTTCAGGCTTTGGGTGCAGAGAGAAGTTTTCCTTAATCAATTGGATGTTTACCTCAAGCATCTTCCCTCTGTGGTTTAGACAATCAGCTGCCAACATGTCAGGAATGAGAGTCAATAATGTCTTTTAGAGGAGAATTTTTCTTAAAAACAAACAAAGAAACAAACAAACGCCCTGGCCTCTTAGCAGCAAAAGGCCTCTCTTTCTGAGAGAACTAGCGAGCCCTGCATTATCCAAACCACAAGGCGAGCGTGTACCGGGCCCACTTGGAAGGTTAAGAGAATATTAGCCCGGCTTGCAGGGTCACATGCCCCATGTCTCCCTCCACAACCCGACTCCATGCACTTTATTGTTTCAGAATAAAGGCGACAGCTAGAGTGTGAGGACTCTGGATTCACTTGGCAGGTCATCTTCAACTTTCTGTGTATAGATTACTATTCGCAAAGCAAGCGGGGATTCCCTGCTATCCCCGGGCCTCATCTCCGGGTGCCTCTCATGCCATGCAAGGTGGCTCGGTGACTTCTGACACGATTAGCTCCCGGCCAGAGGTTTTGGGGATAAATGTGTGCTTAGACACCATCTGCAGGGATGAAATTCTATCTGGGGTAGGGCCCTGGACCCCAGTGGTGAGGGGCTCTGGGTCTGTGAGATGCCCATCAGGGCTCCCTGGGCATGAGCCCCTCACATGGGCATGTCTAGTGCCCAGAGCATCTCCTGCAGTGAAGACTCCAGGCCCACTCTGCAGGGTGCGCAGAAGGCGTCACCAACGCCAGCTAAGGTTCCCAGCTCAGTGCTGAGCCTAGAGTCCATGAGGCCATGAGAGACAGTCAGGTCCCTGCTGTCTGCACTGCAGTGGCCTGTCTGGGGGACAGGTCATAGGTCACTGCCAGGTTCCCTTCACCCTGCTGGCTTGCTTTTTCTTTCTTATTTATTTATTAATTATTTATCTTTAAGTATGCTTTTTATTGATTTCAGAGAGGAAGGGAGAATGGGAGAGAGAGAGAGAGAAACCTCAATGATGACAGAGAGAGAGAGAGACATTGATCGGCTGCTGCCTGCACGCCCCACACTGGGAATGGAGCCCACAACCCAGGCATGTGCCCTGACTGTGAATCAAACCATGACTTCCTGGTTCATGGATTGAGGTTCAACCACTGAGTCACACCAGCCAGGCTCTTTTATTGTAGTTACAAAAGAAATATGTCATCCTATAGTATCATGAAAAGTCAACAATACAGAACATAGAAAGTGATAAGGAAAATCCCTCCTCATCACCTATGCTATCCCCCCAAAACATATTGCTCCTCCCCCCAAAAATATCAGAGCAGGTCATTTTAGAGCTGACTTTCTACTCTCTGCAGGGGAGTGTTTCTGTAGAGAAAGAGCAAGCTCACTCTCCCCTTTCATTTGCTTATAGTAGGTGCATTTTGGAGAAATAAAAAGTAGCCCCTGCCTTTGAAGTACTTCCCGGATCTGGCAACATCTCATAGAGAACACTGAGCCCTAAGAACCGCGCCCCCCACACTCTCTCCTCTGACCCGAGTCACACAGGTGCACCTGTCCAGCGCCCACTGACCTTGAATCCATGGACACTGGGGTCCAAATTCATAACTGAGCACCTAGCAGTCCTAGTGAGTCTGATCTTGGCCAAATGAAACTCCCCCTTTCCCCATGGGAGCAGGGTCTGCATATTCACAACCTCCCCGAGGGGTGTGTGTGCGCCCCAGGGTTTGAGAAACGCAGCCCGGGACTCCATTCTGCAGAGAGAGGACCCAGGACAATGGACAGGCCTGGGGAGCAGCTCCCACTCACAGCTGAGACTCCTGGGATGTACTAGAAAGGCAGCCTTGGGCGGCTGTCAGCCCGGCCCCCGTTGCTGGAGGAAAGTTGAGAATTCCGAAGAGGCCCCATTTCCACCAAATCACAGCCAAAGCTGTTGGGACCACTTCCCACCTGGCGCCTTGGAGCCCCCACGCACCTCCAAGGTGGCCTGATGGATGGGCCTTGCACCAGGTGAGGGGTGAGAGCCGGCTGGGCCCAGGCCAGGGCAAGAAGGGGCTGGCTCCCCGGTTTCCTCAGGGCGCAGGGTCCAGTCCTGCTCCTCGCCTGGCCCTGCAGGAGCGCCTTTGCAGGCCGCCCCTCCGGGTTCCTGGCCCCACAATGCAGCGCTCGGCTGGCAGGGGTTCAGCTGAACACTAAACGCTTGGCTCCGTTTCAACACGGCTGCCAGGACTTGGCAACTGGAGAGTTGCAGGCAAGCAGCAGGCTGCTAAACCCTTTCACATTTTTAATTAGATCCACACACCCATGTCTTTGAGCTATCATAAATACACAGATGACACGGAGAGCAGGGTCCGGGGAACCACAAATGCAGGAGCCCACCCTCCGCCGGGGTGTAGCTGCCTCACTGAAACAGTGAACCTGGCGTGTGTGGGGGCCAGCGAGGAATGGTGAGGGCCGTGCTATCTGCTCAGGGAAAACGGCATCTGCGGAAGACTCTCCCCTGGTTCTGGGAACAGGCAGGTCTCAGGCCACCTTGCTGTCATGCTGGGCTGAGAGAGCATCGCCAGAAGAGGGCATTCTTGGCAGAGGCTGGGCTCCTGCAGCCGAGTACTCCCAGGGCGGTGGGTGTCTGAGGAGTTGTCCCTAAAGCCACCTCCCGCCTTTGCTCACATATCGCCTGACCAGCCCCCAGAGTGGGAGGTGGGCGCTCTGTCCTGCAAGCAGCTACTACTTCAGTCCAAGTTGCTTTGAATCTTCTGTCTCTTTACTAGTAGCTCTCTCTGCCTTGTCGTAGGGCATCCTTCCTGCGACATAAATGACTGCTGACTCTTAATTCTTCTAAACCTCTTGCCACAACCAGCTCTCAGCTTCTTCCTCTCAGACCCAGCCCTCCTCACCCCCCCACCCCACCTCTCCCGCCCTGTCCCTCGTTCAGCTCCTGGGTGATTCCTCGGGAGCAGAGGTGGACATTCTAGTTTGAGTGTAATGGTCCTAGACTCCACCTCTGTCCCTGCCCTGTGGCTTCGGGCCCAGGGTTTCCTGCATCTGAGGGTCCGGAAATAGTGCTGACCTCACAGGTGGGCTCTGAGGGCTCCATGATGTCATAAGTGCCAGGCCCCACCAGCCAGCCCCCCACACCCAGGGCTTCCTGTCACTGGGAGATGCAGAGGCCCAGCTGACAGACAGCAGCGGCCAGGGCTGCTTCTCCTTGGAATGCTGTCCCTGCCCTATCCCCACTCGCTTTTGCGACAAAGATGCCCGTGCTTCTCGAAAGGCGCCTCTGGTGAGCCGAGCCCGCTGCGCCGGAGGTAAGCGGTGAGCGGCGTGGGCCCGGGCCTGTGCGCGGCTGTGCACGGTCTCATTCTGAGAGGTCTGATAGGAAGGAAATGAAACAGTTCTGGAGGCCAGAAGTCCAAGGGCAAGGTTCTGGCTTCTGTGGCTTCTGTTGCGCGCATGGTCTCTTCCTGGTTTGTAGAGAACCACTATCTCTCTATCTACTTACAAGGCCTTTTCTTGGGTGCATGCAGGAGTGGGG
>NW_005360390.1:0-1003 GCF_000412655.1 Myotis brandtii | reverse complement strand
TAAGGCAAGAGAAATAAATAAAAGGTATCCAAATAGGGAAGGAAGAATACAAACTGTCACTTTTTGTGGACAACATGATGCTGTACCTAGAAACCTCTAAAGATTCTATAAAGAAACTACTGGAAACAATAAACTAATCCAGTCAAGTTGCAGGATACAAAATCAATATGCAAAAATCCATTGCCTTCCTGTATACCAACAACAAAACTTCAGAAGAAGAAATGGAAAAAAAATGATTCCTTTTGCAATCATAACCAAAAGAATAAAATTCCAAGGAATAAACTTAACAAAGAATGTGAAAGACCTATCTATATACTGAAAATTACAAAACATTTTTAAAAGAGATTGAAAAAGACACAACAAAATGGAAAAATATCCCATGTTCATGGATTGGAAGAATCAACATAGTTAAAATGGCCATGTTACCCAAAGCAATATACAGATTTAATGCAATCCCCATCAAAATCCCAATGTCATTTTTTAAAGAAATAGAATGAGAAATCATCAGATTTTTATAGAACCACAAAGGACCCAGAATAGCCAAAGCAATGCTGAAAAAAAAAAAAAAAAAAGAACAATGCTGGAGGTATCACACTACCTGACTTCAAAATATACTGTGGTAGAGAACATTTTATGGACTTGACCCCAAAGGCAAGGAAAGTAAAGGGAAACATAAATGAATGGGACTATATCAAACTGAAGAGCTTCTGCAAGCAAAAGAAATGGATAATAAAACGAATAGTCAGCCAACAAGATGGGAGATGATATTTGCAAACAGTAGCTCTGACAAAGGTTTAATTTCCAAAATATATAAAGAACTGATAAAACTCAACACCAACAACCCAATCAAAAAAGTGGGCAGAGGACCTGAAAATACTCCTCTCCCAAGAAGACATACAAACAGCCAATAGCTATACGAAAAGATGTTCCACCTCATTGGCAATCATGGAAATGCAAATTAAAACAGCAATGAGATACCACCTTACACCAGTTAGAGTGGCCA
>NW_005360389.1:0-3111 GCF_000412655.1 Myotis brandtii | reverse complement strand
TACAATTTTAAAGAACTTGGCAAGTGAAAAGAAATGAGAATGTTGTGTTTCTTTTTAAAATTGCCATCAGCCATATATCTACGGGGGCAGTCCATACTTTCACAGTCCATGACACAAACTGTATTGTCCAAATGTGAAACGGACTGGGAGAGAGTGGAGCCCTCTTATTTTCTATTTTTTCTTTTTCTCCAATCACAGGGCTTTGTGTGAAATGTTTCTGAAGGATATTGGAGAACATTATTTCCCCTTTATTCTGAAAAATATCTTTGCTTTATATAGCTTGCTTTCTATTATTGTCTTGCAACACATTCCATGCTGCCCTTTGAAAAATCTTAATGGTGTAGCAGTTTATTCTTGATGATTACTTAGTTGGAGACCTGCATTTTTTTCTTCTACTGTTCCCTTTTTCAAGTAAACATCTGTATGTGCTTTTTCTTTCTATTTCTGTCAGTGCCATTTAGCTTCTTACAGATTCTAACTCCATAGTTGTGCGTATCTGACTGTGAGCAAATGGAATTGAAATGTTCTGGAGTATTCACTCATCTAGGTTTATTTGTTCATCTCTAATTATCTGTCTTTCTGAGCCCCATCAACTGTAGGGCTAAGTGGTGGGTTGTGGTGAATGAAACCAGAAAGTTTCAGCAGAATTTAACCCTAGGTTTGGCATAGGTTTGTTTCATTCAAAACTTACATATTTGACTACACAAAAACTTATTGACATTAAAATAGGCTTACTTGATCATGTGACTAACTGATATCCTAAATAAGGAATTAGGCTGATAGAACCATCATCCGATACATTGTTTTGCTATGCTGTTTGCTCTGGTTAAAGTTCACTTCTTTCTAATTCTTGAGTTAAAATTTCAATGTTAGCAAAACACAAAATCTGAAAGGGCTCCATTTGTCCAGTTAATATGAGTTCTTCCAGACTCAGGTCACCTGTGTTTCCTAGTGGACTGTGCAGGCACGTAGGTACTATATGCAGGCCAGTTGACTATAATATGGGAGCCAAAATTAGCACGTGAGCTGCATTTCAGATAGAATTACTATTTTCTTGTTTCCAGAAAAAAAGAAGCCATAAGTTCCGGCCTCAAAATTAGTGGGATTGGTAGCGGGGCGATGACAACTTCATAGTAATCACAACCACTTATTAATTATTTTAAGCCCCAGGAGGAGGGGCCAATGATGCTCATAGATTTGCTTCTCGGGCCTCACTGAGAACTCTCCATGCCACTTCTTAATTCTCGATGGTTACTGAGCTGCTTTTCTCCCTACCTCTCCTCATCCATTTTATATCTTCTTTACTTCCTGTCTCACAGAGCATCAAATGTTTCCTAGAGTTTCTTTGCTAAGATATCCAGATAAGAATATCTTTTCCTCTGACCCCGTTTTCTTAAATTTGATTTCTAAGTATGTGTTAGGAGAAAGGAAGTTCAGAACCTATAGATCTTTGGTTGCATGACATCTCCAATTTCCCCAGGGGAAAGAAATTAGCTTTTAGGCTACTTGTTCACAGGTTTATTAGGAAAATATACATAAAGGAATTTCTCATTCCTACAATCAATAATAATTTAAAATATTACATTTCACATATATTAAGCAAAATACTAAATGTCTGTTCTATTTATGTGTTCTTTTCAGAATCTTAGACTTACTGAAAATAAAGCTTATGTACCTGAACTGAGGTCTTCTTCGACCCCATATCCGGGATTTGGTCATTGTAAATTTCAAATGGACAACTTTGAAAGGACCTGTTGTTTTATGCATTTAGGAGAGTTGGTTGCTATCTCCTCTGGTACTAAGTTGCCTGTCATCATAGCTCTGCTGTCCTGATTAGGACTGTGGGAAGTGACAGTGCAAGGTTGGCTGCAAGAATTGACAGGAGGGTCGGGCTGGTGTTGCTCATAGGTTGAGCATCGACCTCTGAACCAGGAGGTTAGAGTTCAATTCCTGATCATGGCATATGCCTGGGTTGTGGGCTTGGTCCCCAGTGGGGGGCGTGCAGGAGGCAGCCAATCAATGATTCTCTTTCATCATCGATGTTTCTATCTCTCTCTCCCCCTCCCTTCCTCTCTGTAGTCAATAAAAATATATTAAAAAAAAGAACTGACAGGAGGAAAAGTCGAAGCCCTGGAATAATCGAGCAACTGCATGTTTCATCTGTAGTTAAAATATAGTAATGAGGCAACTAAAGCTAAAAAGTCACCCACAGCTTGAGTGTCAGGAAACTGTTTCTGTGATAAGGCTCTCTCCTGAGAATGTTTAACTGGCATATTATTCAGTGGGTGGCAACTCTTCAGGTACCAGGCAAATGACAGGAGACCCCATAATGAGGTACATGTGGAGCCGATGAACATTCATGTCCCATCAGGGAGAACATTCTTCGGGACGATCCATCCCATCTTGTCATGTGATTGTGGCCAAATGTCTTCATATCTTCCTGCTGTTTGAAAATTCTTGAATATGCAGCTATTTTCTTAATTATTGTGATAAAGTCAACAATGACTTTTTTTTAAACCCTGCCTAATTCCTCTGGTGATTGGAGAGTAGACAAAGCTTATGGGAAAGATCAGAAATGTTAAACTGAATGCAACTGAAAATGTTGTCCATACTAGTATAGTACATGCTGGATGCTGACTCTGAGACTCTGAGAACTGTTACAGGGCTGTGCCTACATACAGCACTGGAGGTGGATTCTTGTAGTTCCAATCATGTGAGTAGGGGGTGGGGCTTTCCACAAGGCTCTGAGCTAGCAAGTGCCTTTGGTAGGCAGGCAAAGAAGTCCAGGAAATCTGATGATGCAAAGGTGACTGGTGTTTTTGCCTCTTAAGGGAAATAATCTACTTAAACAAAACTACCATTCTTATAGTTTTATATGTTTGGGAAAAGCTTATTATTTTCAAAAATGTTTGCAAGAAAGTAATTTACCAGTGTAAGCCTATATTTTTTTTACCCATTACACAAATTCAGTTTTCTGTCATTTCTAGACCATGTCCACATCTTCACCTTGCTGATGCTGGAAATTTCATGCATTTATCACTTTACCTCATCACTACTGAAATTCTTTATTTTTCTTTCTTTCTTTCTTTCTTAGTGGCATTTTGTTTTAGG
>NW_005360388.1:11651-13645 GCF_000412655.1 Myotis brandtii | reverse complement strand
ACACACACAACCCACACCAGGGACACCCCTGGAGCAGCCAGCTCAGGTGACCAAGGACTGTGCACTGGGCACAATAGGACATCTGCTACACAGACTACTCTGCCAGGACCAGGACATATACCAGGTCCATGCAATGCATAGGAACAAATGCAGGGAGGGAACCAAAATAAGGAGAAAACAAGCACGTCCCAAATGAAAGAATACAACAAACCCCAGATAAAGGAAATGAAATGGAGACAAGGAGTCTACCAGATGCAGAGTTCAAAACACTGGTTACAAAGATGCTTAATGAACTCAGGGGAAGAATAGATAAACTTGATGAGAACTCCAACAGAAACATGGGAAACATAAAAATGGTGATAGAAAACAAAGAATCGGTCAGAAATTAAGGAACCAATAACTGGAATGAAGCATACATTAAAGGAAATCAACAGCAGATTAGATGAAGTAGAGAATCAAATCAGTGATCTAGAAGGCAAAGTAGAGGAAAACACCCAATTGAAACAGCATAAAGAAAAAAGAAATATAAAAAATGAAAATGGTTTAAGAAACCCCTGGACAGCATAAAGCATACCAACATTAGTGTCATAGGTGTACCAGAGGAAAGAGACAGAGACTGAAAAACATGTGAATAAGGACTGCAACCTTCCCTAACCTGGTGAAGGAAATAGACATACAAGTACAAGAAATGCAGAGTCTCAAACAAGATGAACCCATAGAGGCCCACACCAAGACACATCATAATAAAATGCCAAAGGGTAACCATAAAGAGAGGGTCTTAAAAGCAGCAAGAGAAAAGCAGCTAGTTATGCATAGGGAGCTCCCATAAAACTTCCAAATGATTTCTCAACAGAAACTTTGTAGTCCAGAAGGATCGGCACAAAATAAAGTGATGAAAAAAAAAAAAAAAAAGCAAAGACCTACAACCAAGATGACTCTACCCAACAAGGCCATTTAGAATTCAAGGACAGAGAAAGAGTTTCCCAGGCAAGAAAAAGCCAAGGGAGTTCATTACCACTAAATCAGTATTATAAGAAATGTTAAAGGGACCTCTTTAAATAGAAAAGATCAAAAATAAAAATAAGGAAATATATGATAGAAAAAAATGCTCACTGACAAAGGCCAACACTTAGTAAAAGCTGTGGATCAACCAACTATAAAGATAGTACAAAGGTTTAAAGGCAAAAGTAGGGAGATCATGAGTAATTACAAAAATCAATTAAAAGATACACACAACAAAAACAAACTCAAAATGGCTAAAGGACTTGAATGTAAGACGGGAAACCATAAAAACCCTACAAGACTCCATAGGCAGCAAAATTGCAGACATATGTTGTAGCAATATCTTTACAGACACAGATCCTAGGGCAAGAGAGACTAAAGAGAAAATAAACAAATGGGATTACATCAAAATAAAAAGCTTCTGCACAGCAAAAGACAACATCAACAAAACAACAAGAAATCCCACTGCATGGGAGAACATATTTGCCAATGTTATCTCTGATAAGGGTTTTATCTCCAAAATTTACAGGGAACTCATACAACTTAACAAAAGGAACATAAACAATCCAATCAAAAAATGGGCAAAGAACCTAAATAGACACTTTTCGAAAGAGGACATTCAGAAAGCCAAGAGACACATGAAAACATGCTCAAAGTCACTAATCATCCGAGAGATGCAAATCAAAACAACAATGAGGTACCACCTCACACCTGTCAGAATGGCTATCATCAATTAATCAACAAATGACAAGTGCTGGAGAGGAAGCGGAGAAAAAGGAACCCTCCTTCACTGCTGGTGGGAATGCAGACTGGTGCAGCCATTGTGGAAAACAGTATGGCGTTTCCTCAAAAATTTAAAAATGGAACTGCCATTTGATCCAATGATACCACTTCTAGGAATATATCCCAGGAAACCAGAAACACCAATCAGAAAGGATATTTGCACCCCTATGTTTATAGCAGCACAATTTACAATAGCTAAGATTTGGAAA
>NW_005360388.1:7406-10677 GCF_000412655.1 Myotis brandtii | reverse complement strand
CAGGCAGTGAAAGAAAAACACCACATGATCTCATTTTTATGGATAATAATGAACATTATAACCTGATGAACAAAAAGATAGATATAGAGGCAGAGAAGCATCAAACAGACTGTCAAATTACAGTGGGAAGGCTGGGGAGTGTTGGGGTGGGGGGCAGTAAGAGATCAATCAAAGGACTTATATGCATGCATATAAGCATAATCAATGGACACAAGACACTGGGGAGGGGGTGGTAAGGGCATGTACTGGGGGTAGGGGAGGCCAGGGGAAGGTCAATGGGGAAATAAAAAAGGAGACATATGTACTACTATTTGTAATACTTTAAACAAGAAAATAAAAAAAGAGATACACGCAAAAGTTTAAAATAACAACAAAAACATAAATGTGGAGAGGGTGTGTAAAAACTGTAGTGATTTTAGAATGTGTTCAAACTTAAGAGACCATAAACTTAAAATAGGCTTTCATAAACATAGCGTGGTATGTAGCAGGGGTGGGGAACATCTGATCTGCAGGCCATATAAGGCCTGAGAAATCATTTGGCCTGGCCCTGCCAAGGCTTTAGGGGTGAGTTAATTAAATGTTTGACCAAATATAGAGGCTAATTTTTAAGTTGATAATTTTGTATGGCCTGCAAATGATGTTATAAATATCCAAATGGCCCTTGGCAAAAACCAAAAATCTACAAGAAATAAACAAGAAATGAAGAGAAAGGAATCTAAACATAATACTATGGAAAGTCATCAGCATTCAAAAGAAGAGAGTAAGACAATAAGGAAGAGAGAAGAACTAAAAAAAAATAAGAAAACAATTAATACAATGGCAATAATTACATACCTATTAATAATTGCTTTAAATGTAAATGGACTAAATGCTCCAAACAAAAGACATTTGGTGGCGAAGTGGATTAAGAAAAGACCCATACATATGCTGCCTACAAGACCCCCATTTCAGATGGAAACATACAGACTTAAAAGGATGAAAAATAAATTTCATATCAATGGAAATGAAGGAAAATCTGAGGTAGCAATACATATAGGAGAAAAACAAAATTGACGTTAAAACAGCCATAACAAGATATATGGAAGGGCATTTCATATTGACGAAAGGATAAATCCAACAAGAGAATATAACTCTTGTAAACACCTACACACTTAACACCTAAATACATAAAGCAAATATTGACAGACATAAATGGAAAGATCGACAGTAATGTAGTCAGTAGGGAACTTTACCACCCCATTGACTTCAATGGATAGATCATCCAGATAGAAAATCAACAGGGAAACAGTGGCCGTAAATGACACATTATACCATATGTATCCAAATGATATTTTTAGAGCATTTCTCCCAAAAGCAGAATACACATTCAAGTGTGCATGGGACATTTTCCTGGGTAGACCACATGTTAGCACACAAAACAAGTCTCAATAAATTTAGGAACATCTTCTCCAGTCACAATGGTATGAAACTAGAAATCAATTATAAGAAGAAAACACAAAAACACACAAACATGTGTAAGCTAAATAACATGCTACTAAACAATGAATGGATTATCAACAAGATCAAGAAAGAAATCAAAAGATATTTTGAGATAAATAAGAATGAAAATGCTGGAAGCCGATCCACCCTGGCTGCTTGAGGCAGTCTCTGCAGGGATGTTTCAAGGGACCTTGAAATGAAGATGAGAAATGCCCTAGCCTTTGGAATGGAATAAATGGGATTAAGATCAAATAGGATAAATGCAGATGTAAGAGGACAATAGGGGAAGGAACCTGGCTAGGAGAAGAAAGGTTGTTTCCCCAGGTGAGGATTTTTATCAATAAACCCTTTAACTGAGTGTCAGAGGGGTGGTTGGTCGCTTTGATCTTTGCTTGGAGTGACCTCCTTCAGTTACTTCCTTGTAGCTTAGTGGAACAATAGAGTAACCTTTGAATGAAGTTGGGAAGCCCCCTGGCCTTTTGTATAGAATGGATAGGCTTGGGACCAAATAGTATATATACAGATGTTAGATGACAATAAAGAGAGGTACCTGGCTAAGAGGAACCTGGCTATGATGATCACCTGAACACTGCCTCCGTGTCATTCCTTCTCCGCCGACTCCGTCCACACCTTGGGGAACCCCTGGACCCGCTGGGGCTGGACCCCAGCATGAAAACAACCCAAAATCAACACAACCAAAGCAGTTCTAAGAGGGAAATTCATAGCAAAACAGGCTTACATCAAGAAAAAAGAAAAATCTCAAATAACAAGCTAACCACACACCTAAAGGAGCTAGAAAAAAGAAGAGCAGAGTAAGTAGAAGGAAGGAAGAAAGTTCAAAGCAGAAATAAATGAAAAAAAAGTCTAAAAAACACAGAAAATCAGTGAAACCAAGAACTGGTTTGATGAAAAGATAAACCTTTTATTACTCACCAAGAAAAAAGAGAAAGGTCCCAAATAAATAAGAAATGAAAGAGAAGTGACAACTGACACCATAGAAATACAAATAATTATAAGAAAATACTATGAACAATTATATGCCAACAAATTGGACAACCTAAAAGAAATAGATAAATTCCTATATACAGAAGGGCATTTGACAATGATAAAAGGATCAATCCAACAAGAGGATATAACTTGTAAACACCTACACACCTAACACATACAATCTTCCCAGATTGAATTAGGATGAAACATAAAATCTGAACAGACTGATACCTAATAATGAAATAAAATCAGTAATCAATAAACTCTCAAAAAACAAAAGTCCTGAATCAGATGGCTTTGCAGGTGAATTTTATCAAACATTGAAAGAAAATTTCATACTTATGCTTCTCAAACTACTCCAAACAACTAAAGAAGAGAAAAGGTGCCCAAACTCATTTTACAAGATTTGAACTAACCTGATATCAAAACCAGACAAAGACACTACAAAAATAGGGCCAATATCTCTGATACACATAGATGCAAAAATCCTTAACAAAATAGTAGCAAAACCAATTCAGCATTAAAAAGACCATACACCATGATCCAGTGAGATTTATTCCTGGAGTGCAAGGTTGATTCAATATCTGCAAATCAATTACCATGATACATTACATAAGCAAAATGAAGGATAAAGACATATTATATCAAGAGATGCAGAAAAAACTTCTGACAAAATCCAACATCCATTTATGATAAAAACTCTCAGCAAAGTGGGGATAGAGCAGTGGTTGGCAAACTGATTAGTCAACAGAGCCAAATATCAACAGTACAACGATTGAAATTACTTTTGAGAGCCAAATTTTTT
>NW_005360388.1:3163-7380 GCF_000412655.1 Myotis brandtii | reverse complement strand
TACAGTGCGATTGAAACTTCGTGGCCATACTCAAGGGGCCAAAGAGCCGCATGGGGCTCACGAGCCGCAGTTTGCTGACCACTGGGAAAGAGGGAACATACCTCAATGCCTCAATATAATAAAGGCCATATAACATCATACAGACTGACAGCTAACATCATATCAATGGTGTAAAGCTAAAAGCTTTTCTTTAAGATCAGGAACAAGACAAGGATTTCCACTTTTGCCACTTTTGTTCAACCTATTGGAAGTCCCAGCCATAGTAATCAGACAAGAAAAATAGATAAATGGTATTGCAATTGGAGAGGAAGAAGTAAAACTGTCATTTTTTTGAAGATGACATAATACTATATACAGACCCTAAAAAGTCCACCAAAAAAACTATCAGAACTAAAATGAATAAAAGTAAAATGAATTCAGTAAAATAGCAGGGTGCAAATTAATATTCAGAAATTGGTTGGATTTTTATACACCAACTAGACCAGTGCACCACAAAATTCGGGGGGGGGGGGCTCATTCCAGCCTGCGCCCTCTTGCAGTCCGGGAGCTCTTGGGGGATAGCCGACTGCCGCAGAGGTGGAGAGGCTCCTGCCACTGCCGCTGCGCTCGCCAGACATGAGCCTGGCTTTTGGCTGAGCGGTGCTCCCCCTGTGGGAGCACGACCACCAGGGGGCAGCTCCTGCGTTGAGCGTCTGCCCCTTAGTGGTCAGTGTGCGTCATAGTGACTGGTCATTCTGCCGTTTGGCCGATTTGCATATTAGCCTTTTATTATATAGGATAACAAACTATCAGAGAAAAATTTAAGTGCCATTTACAATTGTACCAAAAAGAATAAAATACCTAGGAATAAATTTATCAAGGAGATAAAAGACCTGGACTTGAAAAATTACAAGACATTGAATAGAGAAATTGAAGAAGATACAAGTAAATGGAAGGATATGTACAAACAAAACAAACTCATAAATACAGAGAACAAATAGATGGTTGTCAGATAGCAGGGGCTGGATGAAAAAGGAGAAGAGATTAAGATGTACAAATTGCCAATTATAAAAACAGCCATGGGGATGTACAGTGCAGCAGAGGAAATATAATCAATAATGCTGTAATTATGTGTGTGCCAGATAGGCACTAGACTTATTGGGTGATCATTTCATAAGTTATATAAGTCAGTAGTCATTTCATAAGTTTAGGTTGTACACCTAAAACTAATGTAAAACTTGTATATCAACTATAATTGAAAAATTTTAAAAATGATCCATCATTTTATACATGCCCAAACTGGCAAATATGAAAGTCCAACAAGTTGTGATAGGCAGAAAAATGGCCCCAAAGATGTCCCTGTCCTAATCACTGGAACACGAGTATGTTCTGCGACAGGCAAGGAAAAACACAGATGCATAAGAGTGCTAGCCAGCTGGCACTGGGCCGGGGCCGATGTAATCCAGGGCCCTTCATCACAGAAGAGAGAGAGAGGGCAGAGATGCAGTGTGAGAAGGACACTGCCTGCCCTTAACTGGCTTTGAAGGAAGCGGAAGGGGCCATAAACCAAGGGTGCAGGTGGCTAGTGGCTTCTGGAAGCATGGGCCTCCACAAAGGAGCGCTGCCCTGCAGACACCTTGACCCACGTCAGGTCTGCACTACAGCATTCTAGAGCAGTGATGGAGGACCTATGTGAGGAACTGTATTTAAAGGGCCAGAAGGTTGAGAACCACTGTCTAAGGCAGTGATGGCGAACCTATGACACGCTTGTCAGAGGTGACACGCGAACTCATTTTTTTGGTTGATTTTTCTTTGTTAAATGGCATTTAAATATATAAAATAAATATCAAAAATATAAGTCTTTGTTTTACTATGGTTGCAAATATCAAAAAATTTCTATATGTGACACGGCACCAGAGTTAAGTTAGGGTTTTTCAAAATGCTGACACGCCAAGCTCAAAAGGTTCGCCATCACTGCCCTAGAATAACTGTGTGGCTAAGCCACTGAGGGTTGTATAGTAATTGATCGCAGCAATAGGGCACCAGTACATCCAGTACCTTCCCTGGCACCTAGGAGGCACTGGGTGCTATGAGAACACAAGCTCACCAAAAGCAGGCTGGGCAGAGGGGAGGGGGCATCGAGGAGACTTTCTGGAGGAAGCAGTGCCTGAGCTAAATCTCGAGGTTGAAGCCACGGAAGGAAGGGGCCTCGGTTTTCTCAGACCCCGTGGAGCCGTGAGCTGGAAGACGGTGCTGGGAGAACTCGGGTGCTGTTCTCTGCAGGCAGAGGCGGGAGCAGGCACGGAGCCTGGCAGTGGCCACATTCGAGTTGATGGACTTTGCTCCCAATCCCACGGGAACCTGGAGCTGGGTGACGCTTGGCCTCTTCAGATTTGCCCTGTGCCACGCCCACCTGGGCTGCCCTGCGGGTGGGAGGGAAGGTGAGGCTGGAGGCGGGCAGACCTTGGGAGAGACGAGCCCAGCATCCCAGCTGAGGCGACAAAGGCCTAGGCCAGGGCGCTGGTGGAGGAGAGATGGGCCGAGGAGCGGTCTCGGTGGCTGCTCGCCCACACTCGGTTGGGTGAAGGAGGCGTGTGGGGGTCTTATTTGAGGTCTGGCACATCCTTTTACCACATTCCTTCCAAAACAGTTTACTCTGAGTCTCTAAAAGCTGCTCTGTGCTCCTGCAGCCACTGCTGGCTCCTCCCTGTCGCTGGAGGAACATGAGACACAGAACAGGGGTCGCCGCTTACCATCTGCTGAGAGGCATGCTGACGAGGAGGGAGACAGAGGGGAGGGAGAGAAAATGACCACCACCTGCCCGGTGCTGTGGGGCACGGGGAGGGACTAGGTCGGGGAGATGGGATTGGTGACCCCAATTTAGTTCAAAGTGTAGCAGTCTCGAGGTCCCAGCTGAAAGGACCCAGATGTGCTTGGCGATGCCCTTAGCAGACAGACAGCTCCCATGGTCCCGGCTAGAAAGTGGCGCTGGCTTTCCTAACAGACCGGGCCCTGGGTGTGGTCCGTCTGCACTGGGGGCCCATGGGAAGGGCGCCTGGGCGGGGAATGTGACCAACCAGAGGTGTGAGGTGGGACGGGGGCTCTGCTGGCTGGAGGAGAGGATCTCTCTGCACAGGGACGCGGAGGGGGCAGGTGAGAAACCGGCCCGGGACAAGGGGATGCTGGGTGCGCCCCTCACACTCTAAGGAGACACCAGTTTCCAAGCAAAGTTGGGAGCAGAGGTGAGAGGCCACTGTATAACCCAAATACTATATGTACTAAAATGTTTAATAAATTTTAATA
Organism: Myotis brandtii; assembly: GCF_000412655.1. NCBI lineage: Eukaryota > Metazoa > Chordata > Mammalia > Chiroptera > Vespertilionidae > Myotis > Myotis brandtii. Next base: position 4,098 of record NW_005360388.1, on the reverse strand, counting down.
AATGTTTAGTCTCTCTTTGTTTTATTTTTCTTTATTTTTTCATCATCACCATTTATACCCCCACTCTCTTTGATGACCCCCCCGCATTTAGTCTTTACAACAATCAAAATGGGTGAGTCCTATTATTATGGCCATTTGATAGATGGGGAAACTGAGGCCAGAAGGACTGGAAGGTCAAAGCTAGCCAGTGCATGAGCCTGGGTTGAAGTTCTGGTGCGTGGCCCATGTGCTTTGTTTACCCGGACAAGCAGGTGGGAGCTCCCTGAGGGCAGGGTCAGGAGTGAGGTGCCGGGACCCCACACACGCTCCCCAGTCGAGCCCCCAGCCGCTGGGCCTCCCTTGCTGAGAGGGTTGTGACTGCGCCTTTCCCAGCTCTGCCTGCACAGGCGGATGGAAGCGGAAAGCCCAGCTTGGAAAGAAGCTGTGCCTGCAAGTCAGGGGTCGGCTGACTTTTCCTGTAAAGGGCCAGTTAGTGAATATATTAGGCTTTGCGGGACATTAGGTCCTTGTTTCTACTACTCAACTCAGACACTTGGGCTTGGCTGTGTCCAAATCACACTTTAGCAGGTGTACTGGTTAATAATGTGGATTTTTTTTCAAAGATGGAGTTACACATATGTTGATATATATGCGATTTGATATGTATGCTATTTTGTTGTATTGACAACAAGCTTTAAAATTTCATATGTCAAATTTTCTAAAGGTGTTAACACCATAGATATTTTTTACACTTAAAAATGTCGAATTTTGTGCCAAAAAAAGAAGAGCATTTGCGGGAAGTTTTAATTCATTACTTTATTTTGAAGAAAAAGTCATCATATACTTCAGGAAGCTTATGGTGAACATGCTCCATCTCAAGATACTTGTGACTGCTGGTTTAAACACTTTAAAAGTGATGATTTCAATGTGAAAGACAAAGAACATCCAGGTCAACC
>NW_005360388.1:0-2791 GCF_000412655.1 Myotis brandtii | reverse complement strand
TTAATACTGATCGCTACCGACAACAAATAATCAATTTGAACCACGCTTCGATTGTGAAACGACCAGAATGGGCCAGAAGACACGGCAAAGTAATTTTGCTTCATGATGACACACCATCACACACTTCAAAACCAGTTAAAGACACGTTAAAAGATCTTGCCAGGGAAGTATTAACCCACCCGCTGTATTCACCAGACCTTGCTCCTTCAGATTACCACTTGTTCAGATCGATGGCACACGCACTTTCTGAGCAGCACTTCAAAATGTACGAAGAAGTGGAAAATTGGGTCTCTGAATGGTTTGCCTCAAAACAAGAAAAGTTCTATTGGGACGGTATCCACCAATTACCTGAAAGATGGGGAAATGTGTAGCTAGCAATGGACATTACTTTGAATAAAGCACTTTTGATGTTTCTCTTGAAATTATCCTGTTTTCTTTGATTACAAAATCCAAATTATTACCCGGTACACCTGGTATTTACAAAACTGTGAGGCCGGATTTGCTGAACCCACATACTGTAACTAAGAACCAGCTATGGGGGGACACGGGTAGGCCTCTCCTGTGGAGGCAGCAGTCAGTCCCCACCAGGCAGGACGGCTCGAGGCAGCCCCCGCTGTCTGCTGACCACCTCAACTCAAATGAGAATTTGGTAAGAAACATAAAATCAAAGAAGAGCTCGTGATGAGAAACCTCTGGGGATTTGGGAAAACCTCAGCGAGCACTTTGAGCTTCTCCACATCCCTGGAACAGGGGTGTAAGCCCCTCTGACCGAGCTCTCAAGGGACTGGGAGAGACGCCCTGCTGTTAGGGCTCCACGCCCAGTATTTGTAAAAACGGACAAGGGGCTCTGGATGAAATGGGAGGTGACAGGCCCGGGAAGCTGCTGCCTGCATTTTCCCTTCTTCCCGAAAATCACTGGACTAAATGGTGCTTTAATTAAAGTCTCGTTTAGCCTGGAGATTTGATCGTTAAAATGCAAACTGCACCTTAGGTGAAAACCACACGCCAAGCCAGAGGGCGGATTAAGAAGGGAAAGGAGAGCTGGTCACGCTCCCAGGTTAGGCGTGCAGGCCAGGAGATGTTAATCACTTGGTAATGAGCACAGCCTGGGTGCACCTGCCCTTGAGCTCAAGGACTAAGAGGATTCTTGCTCATTTCCTTCCCCCACCTGGCACCACGCACCGTTCGGGAGGAACCTTCCGAGGGCCCTGAGTGGGGGGAACTAGTGGAGGAGAGCCGTGAAGAGCTGGGCCCGGGCTCGAAGCTGCGATTGTGCATATTTGCTTCCCGTCGGGGCTCACCTGCTGGTTTTGGAGAACCTTCTGCAATATCAGTGTGTAACTTGAAATTGGCCAGAGCCCCAATTCTGGAATATAACGGATGTTTAACTGCGTGTGAGCCCAGCTTTCTCATTTTATCGCCAGCCAACTTTATTTCAGGGCAAACACACACACACACACACACATGACCATGTGTTAGTCTTTAACAATGCATATGTTACCGAAAAAAACAAAACAAAAGTAGCTGTACATCTGTGTGGGATATTATTCAATGAAAGATGCTCAGTGGAGGAAGGAAGGAACTGGCAAAAGAGGTCACGGGTCCAAACATGATTTGTCCCTTTCTGTCCTGGAAGACTGTGAAGTAACAGCGATGATAATAATGAACGTATCCCAAATGCGTTGAGTGCATACCCTGTGCTCGGCACTGTGACTCCCACGGGTCGGCCAGGGCTGCTGCGACAAAGCCCTGCAAACCGGGCGGCTTGCACCACAGACCCTGGTTTCCTCACAGTCCGGAGGCCGGAAGGTCAAGGTGCCACAGGGCTGGTTTCTCCTGACACGTCTCTCCCTGTGCTCACGTGGCCTTTCCTGTGTGCGGTGCACAGTCCTGGTGTCCCTGCCCCCCTGCAATAAGGACACCGGCTCTATTGGATCAGAGCCCCGCCCTTATGACCTCATTTAACCGTAATGACCTGAAAGGCCCCATCTCCACAGTCATGTTGGCGTTAGGGCTTCCGCATATGACTCTGGCAGGGAGGGACATGATTCAATTCACAACACATGGATTACCTTAATCGTCACCAGGTAGGTACTGTAACATCCATTTTACATCCCACAGCTGTGGAAAGGGAGGCTCGAGGCTCGTAGTGGGCAGAACGAGGTTTAAACCACGTGCCCTCCGTCCAGGGCCTGTGCTCGGCCGCAGGGCCATCCTGCCTCTCACAGGCCTAGGGTGCACCCTGTCCGCGGGCCTGAGGAAGCCTTCCCTGGCCAGACACTTTCGAAAGGTGCCTGGGCGGTGCAACGGTCAGCCCCTTTGAGGACCAGGAATTTGGAAACACAGGCCCTGCCTTCCCCTAAGGGCTGTGCACTGAGTGGCTGCAGGACATCCTAGCTCACCTCCTCTGTACAAAGGGGCGACTCACGTCTGCAATGCATGCCTGTGACAAGCACATCAGGTGACTTTCATCAAAGCACTCAAATCATGAGAGCTGTGCAAGCACATTCCATCGCTATCCTCATGCTCAGTTGTTAAGAGTGGTTAGCAATGAGACAGAGTTAAGAAATCACATAGAGCCGTGCCCTGAGTCCCATGTCCCGGAAGAGGGGAATGAGTTGGAGAGGTTCCAGGAAGCGCAGCATTGGAGGCAATGAGCGGCACGGACAGAGTCCATTTGTCCCCCAAGCAGAAGGAACGACCAAAGGAGATGAGAATGGAGGGTAAGAAAGAAGAGTGACTCTTAAAGCTGATGGTTTCCCAAGAAATTAAAACAGAAGGAATAAACAAA
>NW_005360387.1:0-842 GCF_000412655.1 Myotis brandtii | reverse complement strand
TATGGTCCAAAACTGGCAATAGTTGACGAATTGAGGGCGCAAAACACAGAACGAAATGATTCTTGATGTTTGCGGTTCTGTTGCTTCCTTATCAGCAGGGCCTGGACCAGAACAGTCATCAGTTTGAAAATAAGCGCAGACAAAAAAATTACTCATTTCTGTAGATTCCTTTAAATTTTGAAAATGAACTGTATGTTAATAAACACTGACTTTACAAACATTCAAAGTGTGTATACATTTTTGGGACACCCTATATATGCACATATACTCCTTGTGTGTGCAAGCATCAGTATGTGTGTATATGTGTGTGTAAGCATAAGTATGTGTGTATATGTGCAAGTGTGTAAGCATAAGTATATGTGTAAGCATAAGGATGTGTGTAAGCATAAGTATTGTGTGTATATGTGCAAGTATGTAAGCATAAGTATGTGTGTAAGCATCAGTATGTGTGTATATGTGCAAGTGTGTAAGCATAAGTATGTGGGCAAGCATAAGTATGTGCGTATATGGGCAAGTGTGTAAGCATAAGTATATGTGCAAGCATAAGTATGTGTGTATATGTGCAAGTGTGTAAGCATAAGTATGTGGGCAAGCATAAGTATGTGCGTATATGGGCAAGTGTGTTATATATGCACAAATACTCTGTGTGTGTATAAGCATGTGTGTAAGCATAAGTATGTGTGCAAGCATAAGTATGTGTGTATATGTGCAAGTGTGTAAGCCTAAGTATGTGTGTAAGCATAAGTATTGTGTGTATATGTGAAAGAGTGTAAGAATAAATATGTGTGTAAGCATAAGTATGTGTGTATGTGTGTAAGCATAAGTATGTGTGTAAGCATAAG
>NW_005360386.1:0-6693 GCF_000412655.1 Myotis brandtii | reverse complement strand
AGCCACACGTACAACACACAACAGCAGCAACCAGCAGAGTCAGAAAACCTCTCTCTCCCGAAAAGGAGACGTCCTGAGTGTTTTTACGGTGAAAATTCTCCTTGTGAGCGAATTTTTCACGACCTAATAAGATGGCATTTTATCTTGGAAACAGGACGGGAGATTGTCCGAGAGCTCGGGGGTCCTTGGGGGTCAGCACCCCCGTCTGCGGGCCCTGGTGCTGCTCGGCCTGACCATAGCCGTGGCCCCCTGGCCTCTGGCTGAGCGTCTAGGAAAGGCCAGTGCCGGTGACGGTGGGTCATGGTGTTTCCCAGCTGGTGGAGCCAATGGGTGGGGGGTGGGAAGGTGTCACAGTGACAGGCCAGGGAACCGGGAAAGACGAGAATCGCGTTCTTGCTGGGGCCACTCCTCCCGCCAGGCGCTAACTTACACCATCACCTGGCCCAGGGGCCCTCTTCCACCAGAGTCCTCTGTCCAGTCACCTGGCTTCACTGACCAGTGCCACCGCGGCCTGGCTCCGGCCTGGCTCCCGTCTCTGCCGAGTCACAAGCAGCCGCAGGACCACAATGGCATCTCATTCCTGCTGCCTGGGGCGGGCGACGCTGGGTCCCAGCCCCTGTCACCCCAGCCCCCTGGGGCACTTGGCAGGGGCACAGTCACCGTGCACGTGTGTGGCTGGGAGAGCGTGGCTGGGAGAGCGCTGCTGGAGAGTGAGTCGGGCAGATGCCAGCGATCAGAGAGAGAAACTTCTTTCCAAGGCAGCTGAGCGCGGGAGCATTTCCTCCCTCCCTCTGGACGAACCAGCGCTTTGTGTGTGTGAAACCCTGAAGCTGCTGGGCTGACCCTCTGCTGGGCCCGGGGCTGTGGCCGCTCCGCCCAAGACCAGAGGAGGAAGATGGGAGTGCTTTTTCCTCAGGGACACAGGCCCACGCGCAGGGCCACATGCAGGGCCACGCACAGGGCCACCCACAGGGCCACGCACAGGGCCATACACAGGCCCACACGCAGGGCCACGCACAGGGCCACCCACAGGGCCACCCACAGGGCCACGCACAGGGCCATACACAGGCCCACACGCAGGGCCACGCACAGGGCCACCCACAGGGCCACCCACAGGGCCACGCACAGGGCCATACACAGGCCCACACGCAGGGCCACGCACAGGGCCACCCACAGGGCCACCCACAGGGCCACGCACAGGGCCATACACAGGCCCACACGCAGGGCCACGCACAGGGCCACCCACAGGGCCACCCACAGGGCCACGCACAGGGCCATACACAGGCCCACACGCAGGGCCACGCACAGGGCCACCCACAGGGCCACCCACAGGGCCACGCACAGGGCCATACACAGGCCCACACGCAGGGCCACGCACAGGGCCACCCACAGGGCCACCCACAGGGCCACGCACAGGGCCATACACAGGCCCACACGCAGGGCCACGCACAGGGCCACCCACAGGGCCACCCACAGGGCCACGCACAGGGCCATACACAGGCCCACACGCAGGGCCACGCACAGGGCCACCCACAGGGCCACCCACAGGGCCACGCACAGGGCCATACACAGGCCCACACGCAGGGCCACGCACAGGGCCACCCACAGGGCCACCCACAGGGCCACGCACAGGGCCATACACAGGCCCACACGCAGGGCCACGCACAGGGCCACCCACAGGGCCACCCACAGGGCCACGCACAGGGCCATACACAGGCCCACACGCAGGGCCACGCACAGGGCCACCCACAGGGCCACCCACAGGGCCACGCACAGGGCCATACACAGGCCCACACGCAGGGCCACGCACAGGGCCACCCACAGGGCCACCCACAGGGCCACGCACAGGGCCATACACAGGCCCACACGCAGGGCCACGCACAGGGCCACCCACAGGGCCACCCACAGGGCCACGCACAGGGCCATACACAGGCCCACACGCAGGGCCACGCACAGGGCCACCCACAGGGCCACCCACAGGGCCACGCACAGGGCCATACACAGGCCCACACGCAGGGCCACGCACAGGGCCACCCACAGGGCCACCCACAGGGCCACGCACAGGGCCATACACAGGCCCACACGCAGGGCCACGCACAGGGCCACCCACAGGGCCACCCACAGGGCCACGCACAGGGCCATACACAGGCCCACACGCAGGGCCACGCACAGGGCCACCCACAGGGCCACCCACAGGGCCACGCACAGGGCCATACACAGGCCCACACGCAGGGCCACGCACAGGGCCACCCACAGGGCCACCCACAGGGCCACGCACAGGGCCATACACAGGCCCACACGCAGGGCCACGCACAGGGCCACCCACAGGGCCACCCACAGGGCCACGCACAGGGCCATACACAGGCCCACACGCAGGGCCACGCACAGGGCCACCCACAGGGCCACCCACAGGGCCACGCACAGGGCCATACACAGGCCCACACGCAGGGCCACGCACAGGGCCACCCACAGGGCCACCCACAGGGCCACGCACAGGGCCATACACAGGCCCACACGCAGGGCCACGCACAGGGCCACCCACAGGGCCACCCACAGGGCCACGCACAGGGCCATACACAGGCCCACACGCAGGGCCACGCACAGGGCCACCCACAGGGCCACCCACAGGGCCACGCACAGGGCCATACACAGGCCCACACGCAGGGCCACGCACAGGGCCACCCACAGGGCCACCCACAGGGCCACGCACAGGGCCATACACAGGCCCACACGCAGGGCCACGCACAGGGCCACCCACAGGGCCACCCACAGGGCCACGCACAGGGCCATACACAGGCCCACACGCAGGGCCACGCACAGGGCCACCCACAGGGCCACCCACAGGGCCACGCACAGGGCCATACACAGGCCCACACGCAGGGCCACGCACAGGGCCACCCACAGGGCCACCCACAGGGCCACGCACAGGGCCATACACAGGCCCACACGCAGGGCCACGCACAGGGCCACCCACAGGGCCACCCACAGGGCCACGCACAGGGCCATACACAGGCCCACACGCAGGGCCACGCACAGGGCCACCCACAGGGCCACCCACAGGGCCACGCACAGGGCCATACACAGGCCCACACGCAGGGCCACGCACAGGGCCACCCACAGGGCCACCCACAGGGCCACGCACAGGGCCATACACAGGCCCACACGCAGGGCCACGCACAGGGCCACCCACAGGGCCACCCACAGGGCCACGCACAGGGCCATACACAGGCCCACACGCAGGGCCACGCACAGGGCCACCCACAGGGCCACCCACAGGGCCACGCACAGGGCCATACACAGGCCCACACGCAGGGCCACGCACAGGGCCACCCACAGGGCCACCCACAGGGCCACGCACAGGGCCATACACAGGCCCACACGCAGGGCCACGCACAGGGCCACCCACAGGGCCACCCACAGGGCCACGCACAGGGCCATACACAGGCCCACACGCAGGGCCACGCACAGGGCCACCCACAGGGCCACCCACAGGGCCACGCACAGGGCCATACACAGGCCCACACGCAGGGCCACGCACAGGGCCACCCACAGGGCCACCCACAGGGCCACGCACAGGGCCATACACAGGCCCACACGCAGGGCCACGCACAGGGCCACCCACAGGGCCACCCACAGGGCCACGCACAGGGCCATACACAGGCCCACACGCAGGGCCACGCACAGGGCCACCCACAGGGCCACCCACAGGGCCACGCACAGGGCCATACACAGGCCCACACGCAGGGCCACGCACAGGGCCACCCACAGGGCCACCCACAGGGCCACGCACAGGGCCATACACAGGCCCACACGCAGGGCCACGCACAGGGCCACCCACAGGGCCACCCACAGGGCCACGCACAGGGCCATACACAGGCCCACACGCAGGGCCACGCACAGGGCCACCCACAGGGCCACCCACAGGGCCACGCACAGGGCCATACACAGGCCCACACGCAGGGCCACGCACAGGGCCACCCACAGGGCCACCGTGTGTGTGTGTGTGTGTGTGTGTGACTCTATCACGCTTCCGTCGGAGGTGTTACAGCCACCACTGAACTGCTCCGCGCTCACGCGGGGCCAGCCCCCCGAAGTCTAACACCCCACGGTCACACCTGACTCCACACTTACTCCCACGCCGCACGCGAGGGCCCAGGCTCAGAGAGGGAGGAAGCCACTCACGCCCCAGCGCTGGGCGGGCAGAGCTTTGCTCTGCAGGTAGGGCTGGCTTTGAACAAAGGCGTCGCTTCTTTAAATGTCTGCGACAGTGGCTTTATCTCCAGCCCCTCGCAGCTGCGGAGACTGGAAGGCCTGGAAATAGGCTTCTTTAGTCAGCGTGGGTGCAGTCGGGTTTCCTGGGGAGCATGAGCTTACGCAAGGGAATGTGCTGGACCCCAAGGGCGTGTGCTGGGCCCCAAGGGTGTGTGCTGGGCCCCAGGGTGTGTGCTGGACCCCAGGGCGTGTGCTGGGCCCCAAGGGCGTGTGCTGGACCCCAGGGCGTGTACTGGGCCCCAAGGGCGTGTGCTGGACTCCAGGGCATGTGCTGGACCCCAGGGCGTGTGCTGGGCCCCAAGGGCGTGTGCTGGACCCCAGGGCGTGTACTGGGCCCCAAGGGCGTGTGCTGGACTCCAGGGCATGTGCTGGACCCCAGGGCGTGTGCTGGACCCCAAGGGTGTGTGCTGGGCCCCAGGGCGTGTGCTGGACCCTAAGGGCGTGTGTTGGGCCCCAGGGCGGATGCTGTGGACGCATCAACGCCGCCATCTGTGCCATAACGACACTGTGTTTCTCCTGAGATCATTCATTTGTAAAGCGCAGGGACTCTTGGTGGACGACGGTGAGGACTAAGCCTCGGATGTCCATTTTCAGCACATCTCACCGACATGGGAAACACTGAGCCCCCGTTTGCTTAACTAGTTAATGCAACTGGAAAGTCCCGGAACAAACAGAGTATGGGGGGCAGAGAGGACAGAGAGCGATAAAAGGAGGAAGCGCATACCCCAGGAAGACCTTCTTGCCACAGAGACAAGGGGAGGCGGAGACAACTAAAAAGCCCACAGCCCACTTTTTAAATAGCCCAATAGGAAACTCAGGTGACGTCCAGGGAGCGCGTACACCCCATAGCACTCAGCCAATGAGGAACCAGGAGAGGGGCTCTCACACTAGGGATAAATTGCTTGTTGTAACTGCCCAGTGTGCCTGCCCACCAGACACCCGGTCTCCCAAGACCGTGCTATTAAATGTTTCGCTTTCGCCGTACTGCGTGTCCATTATTTGAGTTCGGACAGGCAGCCTGTTTCTCACAGGGACTCAGCACAAATAGTGAAAGAGGGGGTTCGAGGCGAGGACGGACTCTCCACCCCCTGGCCCGCGCACAGTGGGAACGCACTGCTGGTAAGCTGGTGGGTAAATGGGGCACAGGTGTGTCAGGGGAAGCGAGGGTAAGCCCCTTAGATGTAAGCAGCACAGGTGACATCAGACATCCCGAGGGGCTGTAGGACCAGGTGAGCCATGGGCCTCGCTGGGCCACATGGACCATGAAAGCAATGTCCGGCAAAGCCGTATGCGCTCGGCCCGCCTGCGTTCATGAAGATACGACTGTGGACGGTGCTTTCTTGCATTTTCTCGTCCTGATTCTGAATTTATTCCTGATGGCCTTGAGGATCATCTTGCTGTTCTGAGAGAGAATGTCCCATTATGTTTAATTTCATTGCTTTTCACACTTAAAATTCCCACCACGACCAATGGTTCTGGGATCCTGGATAGGTTGATGGGTAATCTATTGCTTTTTAAACTTCCCACGTGAAATAATGACAGGCATTCATTTTGTGTCTTAAGTTTGTCTATATATATATGTCTGTGGACATCAGTCGCCTTTCACCGTTCCAGCAAAGTGTTTAATTTACTGTAATTACAAATGCTCCGTGATCTTGCCTCGACCAGACCCACGCTGAGATGCAAGGGCTTTCCGTGCTGTGAATATGGGATTTCCCAGGGGCTGGCTATTGCCGGAGGGCAACTCCGTGACCTGCAGGCCTTCGAGGGGACTCAGAGATGAAGCAGAGGGTTTGTTTAGCAAACTTTTCCCACCTTTTGAAGGAAATACATTTCAGACACTACCAGGTGGAAATGAGGAGAGCAGCTCTGTTTATCTGTTTATTTTTAAAGTATTTTTATTGATTTCAGAGAGGAAGGGAGAGGGAGAGAGAGCTAGAAACATCAATGATGAGAGAGGATCATGGATCGGCTGCCTCCTGCGCGCTCCACACTGGGGATCGAACCCTCAACCTGGGCATGTGCCCTGACCTCTGGGAATCGAACCCTGACCTCCTGGTTCCTAAGTCGAGGCTCAACCCCTGAGCCATGTGGGCCAGGCACCCCCTCCTGGTTTAAACAGCAGTCAGCCCTCCTCCTGCCACCATGTCTCTGGGTGGAGTTACGCTCCGTCCACCAGGAAGCCAGGGAAGCTGTTCTGCTGTAACCACGGGTAGAGGGGGCCTTGCGTGGCCGTGGAATGCCTTCCTCCATGGGTCTCACTGCCCCGCAGGCCCCGCCCACAGAGGCTGCAGCCGACCCCGAGACAGTGTCTGCAGCATCGCTTTACCTGCTGAGGTCCCAGGTCACCATGCGCACAGGTGTTTCTCCCCCAAGGACTCTGGAGTCACAGCAAGTGGGGATGATTTCTAACCAATGATA
>NW_005360385.1:0-1948 GCF_000412655.1 Myotis brandtii | reverse complement strand
AAAAACTGTAATAAATAGCATTGCATAATAAAAACTGTAATAGTAAAAAAATAAATGCCTATTACTATCCAATTTCATTTCATAAAACAACTTGAAAAAGAAAAAAACAACTTTCCCTACTAACAGAGCATATTCCCATTTCAAGAAAGCTTAGTGAAATGTATGTTTACCTTTCTTCCTTCCTGAATTGACAGGGAAATGGAACAGGGTGGCAGAATCTTAGCTGACACAGGCATGGCTTATTTTATTTCACTTTGCTTTATTGCGCTTCACTTTATTTGCGCTTTCACAGGTGTTGGGGATTTCACAAATGGAAAGCAAGAAGACCCTCCCCCACTAGGGAAGGCAGCGGGTGGATGGTGGGAGGGGAATGATTCACCAGGGAACCTGTATGTGTTGTGCATAACCATGGATACAGGCAATAGAGTGGTGCGGGCCTGGGAGGGGTGGGCTCCGGGTGAAGGGGGTCAATGGGGAAGGGTCAATGGGGAAAAAAAGGGTACATTTGTAATACTTTCAACAATAAAGATACTTTTTAAAAAAGACCCTCCACCAGCAAAAGGATTATGACTCATTTTTCACAGAATTCTGGAACCGAGCCCGAAATATCTCTGAGGCAGGCCTTACATGCGTGTTGTAGAAACAAAGGGAAAATGAAAAGATGCCATAAGGAAGCATTTAAGTTGTTGTCTTTCAGACACAACTACATCACAGATAACGATTTCTAAAACATTTTCCTTGGAAAATGAATCCACTTTTTCATAAACTGGGAACATACTATTCTGTAATTCTTTTCTCTGAGCTGCACATCCAGTGTTAATAAATAATTTGTGGCACAACTTTCACTGGCTCTAAAGTGCTCTGTTTGCTGGCTAATGTCAGGTAGGATGCTTGGAGCAGAGGTAAGTGTGCAAACAGCTGAGGGAAGTAACCAAGGGCATTAATGGTCTCAGCCAGCACCCAGCTCAGAGGTGTCATTGAGGACACGTTCTTGCCTCAGCCTCAGTTTGTTTTGCCTCAGGCCTGTCTCAGGGTCAGGAAGCTGCTGCTGTAACTGTCAGCTCCCATCTTCACAGAATTGCATCTAAGAGTCAGGACAGGCTATTTCTCCTCTCCCATCTCAGAGTTGTCAGGGAGGAGTGCATTTCCCGCAGCCAGGGCCAATCGCTGCCCAGCCCAGGGGAAGAGCCTTTTATTCCTACCCCCCCAACCCCCCACCCCAGATCTTCCCAGTGCCATGGGGCCAGTTGGGCAGAGGCCCACTAGGTCCTTTCTCCAGCTGGAGGCCTGGCTGATCACCTGCAACCCATGCAGCACCCTGCTGCTGGGCGCCTGGAGGGCTTGGGAGCCCGCGCTCTTGTCTGGGACTGTTTAAGTAAGAAAGGGAAATAAAAACTGTAATAAATAGCATTGCATAATAAAAACTGGCCTTATCACCTTCTGATAACAGCGGGTCGTGGCGACACACAAACGTGTGCACACGCTCTCTGCCTCCGCGGACAGTCACGGGCACTGAGTGTGGTGATCTCATGCCCCGGCCCGAGTATTTTTCCGGAGACGGACCTAGCAGCAGTTGTCTTCAGGGGACTCCATGTTTGGAATTTATAGGGAAAAGGAGGAAATTTTCGTAGAATTCCCCCTTGCTCTGTCCTTGTTAAGGAGGGGCTGGCAGTGGCCTTTGTCCTCTCATCATGCAGGACTCACTTGTGCTATCTGGGCCAAACAGATCTTTCTGGATTCTTCCTACCCCTGCGTTTTTTCTTTAAAGATGGGAGGTCAGTTAATATCTTAGAGAGTCAGATGTAAGTGACTTGAAGGGTAGACAAGAGAATTCTATTCTATAAGTACGCATTGGAAATGAAAAATGTGAGGGGCCTTATTTGCCATGCTGTTGGATATAGTAGAGACTCATATATTTCTATCTGACAGGGATGATTTCCAGGGGAGG
>NW_005360384.1:0-873 GCF_000412655.1 Myotis brandtii | reverse complement strand
CAGTGATGGAAGGACAGACAAGGTGACTGAGAAATGAATGTTGCTAGTACCATCCAAATGCTAACCAGCACTGCACATATTCCCCATCTCAATGGCAGGGCTGTTCTTAGGATGGAGCTGAAGCTGGAGGGCACAGCCAGCAGACTTGGAGTGTTGTTTTGTCAAGGCGAACCAAACCCATCACTGACGTCCCTGATGCCATTAAATATTCTCTTCATCTTTGTTTTGACTGCATGTTCATCAAACAACTTTTTGACTCCGACCTAGCCTGCTTACACGGAGAGAATATGTGCTAATGATATGCATTTCATGATTTTCTGTTCCCCTTGGAGGTGATTTATCATACAAAATCAATAGAGAGATTTGCCTTGAACCTTTGGTGCATGCATAGCACTCTGAGGCCAAAGGTACTGGTTTTAGCCACAAGTGGATTTCCGGGCTTTGTGACAGTTGTACTTTTCACTGACAATTACTGGACATTTTGGTATTGTTCTCAGCCCCCTGTACCTCTTGGTTGGGGAGAGCCAGTCTCTTGGGCTCTGATAATAGTGAGTGCCAGAAAAGAGCCAGTTTCTGGATCTTCAAAGAGGAGGGTCAGTTTCATCCATCCAGCCTTTTCCTCAGGCTGATGCTGCTAAACTTTTCCACATGGACCAGGCTGACAACAGGCGAACATGTATCTGGGGAACCAGCAATCATGGCTGAGTACTCTCGCAGGTATGCCCATTCTCACAGGTATGCTCTCCAACATTTGAGCACCTCCGCCTTAGAGACCTGCCTAACATTAGCAGTTATGTGACTTTTGTGTCTTAGGGCTTTGTTTCTTTTTCTTTTTCTTCTTTTTTTTTTGTTAATCCTCACCTGAGGATATTT
>NW_005360383.1:109722-112567 GCF_000412655.1 Myotis brandtii | reverse complement strand
TAAAAAGCACTCATAATATTGCTTTGTGAAACTTTGAGCTTATTTCCACTTGACATTTGTCACTCATACAGTCCCAGCCCATGTCAAATTCCATCAGAGAATGTATCACAGTCTCATGAGGTTCCTTTCCTTTCAGCACCTCTGGACATCCTTCCTCTAACCCAGACCGTCTCCAGCTCCCAGCCCTGAGCTGCTGAGAGAAACGTCTCTACCCAGAGCTACCACAGATAATGAGAGACCCAGTCCGATAGCACAGGCAAAGGTAAGTCTGGAGCCTCTACCTGTAAAGGGTGTCAGTCCCAAAGTTTGAGGAGGAGGCAGTTTGAAGAAAGGATCAAGTTGGTGTTCTGTGAAAGGTTCTACTGCACAGAGGAGGTGTGGATTGAAATAGCTGTGCTTCTTCTCAGGAAAGTGGAATGAAAGAAGAGAAAGAGGGTAGGGATAAAATAATTATGCTTACTAAAAGTTTTGGGGGCCTATTTGTAATTCTCAGAGGTGGCATGTCTCTTTCTGGGTATTTGCACTCTATAACTTAACCTGTGACACCTAGGCCAGTGGTCTTCAAAATAGAGTATATACACCTGAGTGTGTGAAAAGACTCTGCAAGATACTCAGATAGGAGTAGTGTGAATAAGGTGAATGTTCATACCCTCAAACCCCATATGTGCTCTTCCTTAAAAGTGGTTGGAGAGGCTTATTCCCCATTCCATCTCTCACAGTTGTCTTTCTTTTACTTTAAAATCAAGGGATAGCCTTTCCCTCCTTTCCCATTCCATTTTTCTCTTTCTCTTTCCTTCTCTTCTTGAACAACCCAATCTGAAACTGTTCAGGGAGGCAGAGCAAACTCCACATCTGTGCTGGCAGTCAGAGGGGTAGGGTGTAGGGGGCAATGGAGGTGGCCCCCAGCAAGGGGTCAGAGTCCATGTAGTGAAGGAATTCCAACCCATGGAGGCAGCTTGATGTGGAGAAGGTGAAAGTCCATGTGGGGGGAGGGGGGAGAGCTCTCCAATGAGAGTTAGAGCCAGAGCACAGTGAGGAATAGGTAGGACATGCCAGAGCCCACACCAGGTAAGGAGGAGTCCATGTGGAGGGAATGTCCAGCATAGTGCTGGAGAGGGTTGAGGAGGGCATGCATGCAGGAGAAGGAGTAGAAACATTGGTTAGAAATTGGCTTTATACTGTCAGGGTGATCAAAGAATAAATACATTAAGGATCAAGAGCCAGGATTCTCACTTTCAGAGTAGAAAGTTACAAATACTGAAGGGATTTGGGGAGACTAACACAAAATCACTAGCTGGTGATTACAGTGTAGCCTGAGGAAGTAGCCATGGTGGACCAAGTGAAGTCCCTGAAGGAATTTACCAAGAACATCAGACAGATTTAACAAATTATGATTGACAGCTAGCAAAGTACTCTAAATCCCTGCTTAGAAAGTAGGACCACTAACTAGAGATGGGGTGTGCCACTTGAGAGTTGCCTGAGAGAACCCCAAACTGTCACATCATCTTCCAGATGCTCCTGAGACTTTGTAGAACAGTAAGTCTTGTTCCTGCTTTCCATTTTTCAAAACCATTTCCTTTGGGAAACATACCATGTGTGGGGTGGAAGAAGTACAAAGGAACAATTGGAGAAATTGTATTGGGCATTTTAATTTTGCAGTGAGTTCCTATGAAGAGATTTTGGTCAAGACTGACCTATTTGAATAGCTCACCATTAATAGCGTCAAACTCTTTGCTAAGATCCTCCCCACCTTCCTCTAAGAGCTCTCTCAACAGCTTCTTAGCTCTCTGCATTGTTTCCACAGTGTCCCCTCCTGTTATTGGTGGGGAGCTGGCACTGTCCTGTTGAGGAGGTGGGACCAGTTAACTTCTCTTGCCCAAGTGAGATAGTTGCCATAAAATGTTGTTCCTAACCTGATTTTTCCTATACTTTCAAGAGGTTTGGATACTAGTAGGACTTCATATTTCACCCTTATATGAATTTAAAGGATGTCTTATATCAATTTTCCCACCAGTTGATCCCTTAAGATGGCTTTACAAGATGAGCATCAAATGGGAAGTGCAAGTTATGACAACCTGTTTGGTGACAGCAACTACACACTCTGCTTGATTGACCACCTAGATTTAGTCTTCAGCCAACTGCACTGAGTGCTGCTGCCCTTCAGGAAAAGGATCCCATAGAGCAATAGGAAGAGTTCAAAATGCAGGTGCTGGAGGTGCCCATATGTGACCCTACCTTGGGTGTATTGGAGGGAAAAAGAGTCTAGGCAGGGATTCTGGTGAAGCTCAAGGCTCAAACTCTTTCCTTACTTACATAAGATTTTTGTGTGTGTGTGGTCAATTTGCAGTTGATACGTGCAAACTAACTGCAATGTGATTATCTTAACATTGCATGTACATTCTACAAAATAAAACTACTTATTTTTAAAGATTAGAAGAGAAAAAATTCAATTGTATTTTCAATCTATTCAAGTTTTACAAGAAATTTCATTACATTTGTTCATTTTATTTTATTTCATATTTTCCATCACCATTTATCCCCTCTATGCCCTTTTTCTCTCCTCCCTATAACTCATGAACATTACATTTGTAAATGAAGGAAAAGAAAGAACTGTTATGTTCTTTAAATAGAATTTAAAAGAGTGGGAATGAAAAAGATTTTAAAATTTGTATCACTTACTCATGCAACTAAAATATCTTACCAATGGTGACTATCAAGAAATTGAAGAGATGCCCTGACCAGTTTGGCTCAGTGGGTAGAGCATTCGCCTGTGGACTCAAGGGTCCCAGGTTCGATTCCGGTCAAGGGCATGTACCTTGGTTGCGGGCACATCCCCAGTAGGAGG